>NW_020438940.1:463270-477803 GCF_000699045.2 Agrilus planipennis | reverse complement strand
GATAAGCAAATAACAAAAATGGTTAATGATGTGATAGAAAAGAATGGCGTCATAATCATGGACACCCTTTCAGCAAAAATTACATTGGAGTGTAAAAATGTAGAAACATTTGCTAGAAAAGGTGACGAAGAATTGTCGAAGAAACTAAAGAGCGACATTGTGACAAACATGAAAAGAGATATAGATGTGAGTGTCGAATTAATAAAGACATTGATTAAAGATGAGTGCAAGAAAGTTATGGAATTTGCAGAGAAAGAAATTAAAGTAAGCAATAAAAAGAAAGAAGACATGGAAAAGGAGTTAGTGAAAATGGTGGAGTCATTAAAAAAAGAAGCAAACGATCTTAAGGTAAGATTGGATACTTTAGAACAAACAGCAGCTGGAAATACAAAATCGAGCAGTTCTAAACCAACAGAGGCATCGTCTGTGTAGTTGTCGTCAACAGAAAGGAATGTCTGACGTGAAAGAGGAAGTTGTGAAAGAACTACATAAACCTGCAAGGATTAATTTCTCACGCCGTAAGGTAGTTGTTAAAGGATTGGATCTACATCAAGCCGATTTAGTTGAAATGATTCCGTATGCGAGAGAATATAAAGGTTTCCGATATATTTTAGTTATAATAGACGTTTTCTCAAAATTTGTATGGGTTCAAGCAGTAAAACGGAAAACAGGTGAATATGTCGGAAGAGCTTTACAGTTAATTTTCAAAAGAAATAAACGTATTTCTAAGAATATGCAAACTGATCTAGGAAAAGAATTTTATAACGAACAAGTGAAGAAAGTAATGCAAAGAATCAGTTGTGGAACGGGTAAATAGAACGCTAAAATCAAAAATGTGGCAGCGCTTCACTTTACAAGGATCCTACAAATGGTTGAATATATTACAAGATATAGTAAGTGAATACAACAAAAAGTCAATAGACGAAATGAAGAAACACTTGAAAAGTATTTACAACAATCCGAAAAAGGTGGATTTACGAAGAATTCAGTTTGAAGTGGGGGACCGGGTACGAATAAGTAAATATCGTGAATCGTTTAGCAAAGGTTATACACCGAATTGGTCCAACGAATTATTTACAATAAGCCGTATAAAATTGTCTGATCCGATCATGTACTACTTAAAGGACGATAAAGGGGAAGACATAAAAGGAGGATTTTATGGTATGGAATTACAGAAAGCTGCATATCCAGACGTTTTTTTGGTGGAGCGAGTATTAAGACGTAAAGGTGATATGGTTTACGTGAAATGGTTAGGACTCGACCAATCTCACAATAGCTGGATCCATAAAAAAAACGCTTTGTGATGTAGTCATAGATTTTTATATTAATAAATGGTAAAACGTTTACGAATTTTTATACCCCCTCCCCAAAGTGTGATTATAAATAACATTAAACGTGGTGAATGTAGCCAGTTGAGATCGTTAGTTACCGCACTGAAAGTTAAAGACGTAGTAATGGTAGAGAGTTATGTAATTGAAGTTCAATTTTTCAAAGACGGTTTATTGTTTGAGAGAAAACATTTGGTAGCGTCAGAGTTGGAGAACGTTGTACAAGAATTTGAGTTAAAAGGTGGATACGATAAACTTGTAATAACAGGTTATTTAGTAAACGAAGAGAGCGAGCCTGACGATTTAGAAATAGAATTTATATAAAAAANGAGCTACTTTAGTTTTCATTTGAGTGAACATAGTATGAAGGTCAGAAACAAAAACATTCATACATTTTATAATGGTGGAATCGTCCCTAATAACGCGAAGGTAATCGTCAATTTCGAGATGTAATTTAATAACGTTTTTCTTAACACCTTTAGCTTTTTTAACAATTTGATCAATCGCTTCAACACAGTAAGCTTTAGCTCCGGTTCCATAAAATGCCTTAATAGGATTATTAGGGAACTCATCTTTGAATTTACCGATAACAGATGAGGTAATGGGGATATTGAAACTATTCTCGCGCGGATAATTGGAAGTATCGAAGTGATTAATATTTTCAGTAATGTCACGGTAAAAGTTTTCAGTGAACACTTTCAAAATGAAGGAATCGGTATCCATGTACATCAACGAAATGTTGTGTTGATATTTTCGTTTAAGAAAGGTATAGTAGAAGTCGTACATAACAACTTTTGATAAATCTAAGATAGTAAAACCAACGTAGAGAGGTTTATCGTAAATAATACGTAATTTATTCATCTGAATGGCTACGAAATTGGGAGTGAATATCTTAGAATTTTTGAAATTAGGTTTAGCTATTGAACTTTCCGCACCAAGAAAGCGTCAAGAATTTTGCCAATGAGTGACCAATTTTACATCAACTCGTTTATCAACGTTCTCCATTGTTTTTCCGAAAACACTATTGTTCATTAGTTTGAAGAAGGATTTCCCAAATTTATTTTCAGACAAATTACGTTGTCGAGTATTTAAATCGATGAAAGGTTTAAGCCAGTGGGACTGTTTAAACTGGATAACTCTGTGAACTTTAAGTTATCGTAGTCCATTATGAAGGGCTTGTNAAAACAAATATTGGCTGTATTTTTAAAATAAATATTGCAAACTTATTTTTTCCTAACAGTGGAGCAATATTTAATTTCAATATTGGGTTAATATTAAAAATCTACATTGGGCCAATAAAAAAAATCTGACGTTTCCATCATTGAACCAATATGTAAATAAAATATTTTATCAATATTGTTGTGCTACTGGGGGTAATAATTTCAAACGTTCAGCGTCAGCAACAGATACATGAAGAATTTTCCAACATATCTGATCCAAACGGACATCAACCTCTTCAGTCGGTGTTGCTGAGCAAAAGAGGCCATTATCGTCAGTACTGCTGCGAACTAGAACTAATTCTTGTCGTATGTTGAGTATTATTTTTCGAAAGTCTTCTCCAAACCCTAAAATCATACGAAGAGGAATACAAACGTTGAAGTAACCGTTTGTATCAATCAGATTTCTGGTATGAAGGGCAACTCCT
Source organism: Agrilus planipennis (assembly GCF_000699045.2). NCBI lineage: Eukaryota > Metazoa > Arthropoda > Insecta > Coleoptera > Buprestidae > Agrilus > Agrilus planipennis. The sequence continues at coordinate 474,830 of NW_020438940.1, read as the reverse complement.
TTTACAGCACCTAAAGCAGGAGGCAACCATCCACTATTAATGAGACGTTTACTTTCATTTTCATTGTAAGACGCATAGCCTTTCATTGTTGTAGTCATACCAGGATTTCGGACTCGATCAATAACTTTTCCTCCCAATTCATATCGAATTTCATCAAATAGGTATAGAATTCCGTTATTGATAAAAGTAGTATTAGTTGGTACAGTTCCATCCTTTTTCAGTAAACGTCCTTCTATGTATAGGAAACTACCGCAAGGTAAGGTGTAAACATCTTCATTTTCTATTGGAATGCGTATGGTATCATTATTTTTAAAAGTTGAATTAGCATAGGGTTGATGAGTATGTTTATCAGCGTTAATAATAGCGTTGTCGAAGACTGCTTTCTCGGTGACATTTAGTATTTCTGCAACCATTTTAACTTTTCACCTTTTTCAATCGCAACCCCAAAGATTTAAGGAACTGTTTATTAGACGGTGTTAATCGCTGAACGGGTGTAAGCGAAATAAACGTCTCAGAGTGTGGTGATCGTTTTATAGTAGTATTTTTGTTGGAATAACGTTGGACACAGTTGTATCGCGCAACCATGTTATAGTTTTCGTAAGTGAAGTCTTACTGTAACACGCTCTCCACGGAAATTAACAAGATTACCGTCTTGATCAACTATTTTAAGGGAAATGTAATCGATGACACGTGTGTTGATAGATAAATATATAAGACTTGTGGGATTCTCTACAATTTTAAATCCGGGAGGTACATTTGGAAAGAATTGATGTAATATATGTCCATCTTGTCCTTTAGTAGCATCATTAGTATGTATGTAGGAGTTAGATACAAGGTTACATGTTACTGAAATTGCGTTTACCTTGAAAATGTCAGCTACATGATCGGACTCCTCTTGAAGCGATGATAGAAGTTTATTTTCAAAACCCAATATCTTCGCCGGAGAATCTGTTGGAGTAAAGTCAACATTTTTGGTACTCTTTATACGACTTTTTAATGTAGTATTGTCTCCAGACAAGTGAATGCTATCGTTAGTATCTCCCAATTTCTCCTGAAGAAAATTATTAATATCATCAATTTCATATGATCCTTCCGGAAGAACTACGACTGGTTTCTTAGAATCTTCAAAATAAAATTTGTTGTTATTTTCATCAATATTGGGAATGCTGTTGTAGGCTTCAAAATTTAATAATGCTATTTGATATTCATCATCATCGCTTAAAACAATCGGTGGACTTATTATCATTAGTAGCTCCGACGTTGTAGCAGTCAAGGCGAATGTGTAAGACATGTTTTCGGTTTAACGTTCTGTTTAATACAGAGAAGAAATTTTAATGGTTTGTATTAAAAAAGGATTTACGTAATCTTCTGCAGGAATTGGAGAACTAAATGACCACAGTTAAAATCGGTGGGGTTCTGAACACGATTGTAGTTATAAGTGATATCGCAAGGTCCAGCAGATTGTAAATATTGAACCAATTCTTTAGGTGGACGGAGATTACCAAAACTGTCAAAGTAAATAGCTTTGCTGTTTCGTTTTACATACGCTGTCCAATGTGTACCAGTTCCGGTATCTAAATTAACAATTCCACTTTCATATCTTTTAACTTTTCTTGGTAATTCGTTACGCATGAAGATTCCACGAAAATGTGGAATTTGTAAATAGCGAATGTAATTGTGTAAATCTGAATCTGTTAGAGGATGATTAGGTAATTTCAGGAAAAAATTTGTGTTTTTTTTTGTTGAAACGGTTTAAGGTATAAACCGAAACCTTTACGGGAAGGTTGTATGGAAATATTTTTCCCAAGAGCAATGGCTTCCATTGAATTGTTATGACGTTTAGCTTCTTCTAGTTGTTGCTGCGCTGATTTAGCATCTTGTACAGCTTTAGCAATTCCAGCAGCACCACCAGAAAGAGCTCCAAGTGCCGATAGTCCCGCAAAAATCGGAATTAACGGTAAAAAACCACCTGTCTTTGGAATGGGGATGATTCTAGGAAATTTAGATCGTTTTCCAAGTTTTCGAATTTGATTCAGTGCAATTTTAGCAGCCTCTAATAACTGTAAGGGTTTATTTTTCTTAAGAACAAGTTTCGCAGTTGTTACTAATTTGCGAAACGGTAGAACTCCTCCTTTTTTTATTCGTTTTCTCTTATTCATTCTAGTCAACGGAATCGAACCACCTTTTTTACTACGACGTAGTCTGCGTCGTTTGTGCCCCATTCCAAGTTTCTCCTTAGTCTTCATAGCCGAAGCAATTGCGAGAGCTGCAAAGCGTTCACCTATAGATGCGTCTGATGACTTTAGTCTTCGTAAAGATTGATGCGCTAAAACCTTGTCCGCTATTCGACGTTGTGAAATGTCTGGTGAAATTGCGTATACAATATCGTGCAATTTACAATATTCGTCGAGAGGATTTATACCGATATCACCTCTCGCTAATCGTTTGTTTAATCGTGTCCCTGGACCACAAAAATTATAACCTGGGAGGTGTATTTCAATGGGTAACTTATCTATAATACTATTCAGAACGCCGCGTTTCATGTATTAGGTTTGGTGTGAGTGCTTTCACTATTGCGAACCAACTGACTATATAAGCAACGTTAACTCTAAATTTATATATCCGTTAACACAGCAAAATCGTTTAATAATGAATAAACATGCGGATAGTACAACATCCATCTGCTCTACCGATAACCAATCGCGACTTCAACATTGCTGCGAAAATAAATCGTCATGGGTCTTTATTACCATCAACAATAAGATGCATCGTTGCTGGACCTTCAAACTGTGGAAAAACAAATGTGATTATAGGACTTTTGGAGCAACCAAACGGTTTACGGTTTGAAAACGTTTATGTTTATTCAAAGTCGCTATATCAACCAAAATATAAATATTTAAATGAATTATTACAACCAATTGCTGGAATTGGTTATTTTCCCTTTAGAAATTCTGATAAAGTAATAGGTCCATCACAGGCGAAACCTAATTCTGTATTCATCTTTGATGATGTTGTGAATGACAATCAGAGTAAGATAAGAGAATATTTTAGTATGGGAAGGCATAACTCAATCGATACTTTTTATTAAATTCAAACATATACTCAGATCCCTAAACATTTAATCTGAGATAATGCTAATTTAATAATACTGTTTAAACAAAACGAATTAAATGTAAAACACGTTTTTTCCGACCATGTTACTGCAGATCAATTTAAAAGTATATGTGGAGAATGTTGGAAAGAAAAATTTGGATTTGTAGTTATTAACAAGGATTGTGGTATAAATGAGGGGAGATATCGCATAAAACCGATAGAATACAAATATTTTGATGATGTTAATGAAGTGTGTGATCGTTTAAAGTTATTGGTTGCTTCTCAACAAGCAGGCAACACAAACCATGAAAACGAAATGCAATCGATTTAAGAAGAGTTGCGGGAGTCTAATATAATCGATTAAACGATTTGTGGGGGTGGTTAGTTAGATAATGGCGATCGATAAGTTCGGACGTGCGTTAGAAAAAACAAACGATCATATTCGCGAGCATTTAGCAATGTTCACGATTTTAATCATAACCGCTTAACAAGAATCGGGGACCCTCAGCAGGTGCATGATGCTGTTAATGTATTTTTTTTGGAGAAGAAGCTGAAACTTCTTTTATCTCAAGATGATATAGTGAATATTAGAAAGGCATTCGACAAAGTATTGTATTTTGTTGACGTGGCTAATAAACGTATTATACACTTGAATGAGCCTACAGCTGGCTTTCATGCAGCTACAAAAAAATATGTAGACGAAAAGGATAGGTTAACAAAAGAACATATCAGAATAGAATGTGAAAGAGTAAAGGATAGCGCTGTCAGTGAAGGAGATAGAAAGATGAAGGATTTACGAGAAGAATTAAAAACACTTGTCTCCAAAAGTAATCAAAAGATGATGAAAACATTTAATGATAAAATGGATATATTAATTAAAAATATGGGAAGAGAAATTGAAAATTATAATAATGATAGAGATAAGCAAATAACAAAAATGGTTAATGATGTGATAGAAAAGAATGGCGTCATAATCATGGACACCCTTTCAGCAAAAATTACATTGGAGTGTAAAAATGTAGAAACATTTGCTAGAAAAGGTGACGAAGAATTGTCGAAGAAACTAAAGAGCGACATTGTGACAAACATGAAAAGAGATATAGATGTGAGTGTCGAATTAATAAAGACATTGATTAAAGATGAGTGCAAGAAAGTTATGGAATTTGCAGAGAAAGAAATTAAAGTAAGCAATAAAAAGAAAGAAGACATGGAAAAGGAGTTAGTGAAAATGGTGGAGTCATTAAAAAAAGAAGCAAACGATCTTAAGGTAAGATTGGATACTTTAGAAGAAACAGCAGCTGGAAATACAAAATCGAGCAGTTCTAAACCAACAGAGGCATCGTCTGTGTAGTTGTCGTCAACAGAAAGGAATGTCTGACGTGAAAGAGGAAGTTGTGAAAGAACTGCATAAACCTGCAAGAATTAATTTCTCGCGCCGTAAGGTAGTTGTTAAAGGATTGGATGATCTACATCAAGCCGATTTAGTTGAAATGATTCCGTATGCGAGAGAAAATAAAGGTTTCCGATATATTTTAGTTATAATAGACGTTTTCTCAAAATTTGTATGGGCTCAAGCAGTAAAACGGAAAACAGGTGAATATGTCGGAAGAGCTTTACAGTTAATTTTCAAAAGAAATAAACGTATTCCTAAGAATATGCAAACTGACCTAGGAAAAGAATTTTATAACGAACAAGTGAAGAAAGTAATGCAGAAACATAAAATTAACCATTATTCAACGTATAGCACAAAGAAAGCATCAGTTGTGGAACGGGTAAATAGAACGCTAAAATCAAAAATGTGGCAGCGCTTCAGTTTACAAGGATCCTACAAATGGTTGAATATATTACAAGATATAGTAAGTGAATACAACAATAAGATTCACAGAACCATCGGAATGAAACCAAGCAAAGTCAATAGACGAAATGAAGAAACACTTTTGAAAAGTATTTACAACAATCCGAAAAAGGTGGATTTACGAAGAATTCAGTTTAAAGTGGGGGACCGGGTACGAATAAGTAAATATCGTGAATCGTTTAGCAAAGGTTATACACCGAATTGGTCCAACGAACTATTTACAATAAGCCGTATAAAATTGTCTGATCCGATCATGTACTACTTAAAGGACGATAAAGGGGAAGACATAAAAGGAGGATTTTATGGTATGGAATTACAGAAAGCTGCATATCCAGACGTTTTTTTGGTGGAGCGAGTATTAAGACGTAAAGGTGATATGGTTTACGTGAAATGGTTAGGACTCGACCAACCTCACAATAGCTGAATCCATAAAAGAAACGCTTTGTGATATAGTCATAGATTTTTGTATTAATAAATGGTTAAACGTTTACGAATTTTTATACCCCCTCCCTAAAGTGTGATTATAAATAACATTAAACGTGGTGAATGTAGCCAGTTGAGATCGTTAGTAACCGCACTGAAAGTTAAAGACGTAGTAATGGTAGAGAGTTATGTAACTGAAGTTCAATTTTTCAAAGACGGTTTATTGTTTGAGAGAAAACATTTGGTAGCGTCAGAGTTGGAGAACGTGGTACAAGAATTTAAGTTAAAAGGTGGATACGATAAACTTGTAATAACAGGTTGTTTAGTAAACGAAGAGAGCGAGCCTGACGATTTAGAAATAGAATTTATTTAAAAAAATGGATTCCTTATCCTACGAGTTGTATCAAGCAGAATGACAAACTCTCGTTTATCAATCAATTAACGATACTATCCGATGATTTAGATAGACTGAAAGTTGTGTGTTCAAAGTTGGATGTTGAAGTACCAAAGGAGGTATTCAAGTGGTTAACAATGTCGCAAGAGGCATCGTTTGATATTTTGTATTTCATATTCGAAATAAAACGACGGTGTGATACATTCGTTAGTGATTTTTTAAAAGCATGTGGTGAAAAAGTGGAGATAACCGGTGATGATGTCCAAGACATTTTAAATGAAACAAATAGTAATTACACGCGAAACGATGTATATTTTCTAAAGGAAATGTTGACAAACGGATCGGTTCTGGTCAAGAACAAAAGATTCCCCATCGTTAACGTAAAGAAAACCTATAGAACATTACTAAAGTGTGTAGATGATTTAATAATGCATGTAGCATACTACGCGCAACCGAAATATTTGGAAAAGTGTATTAAGCTAATAGATTTGTTCGGCTGGCAAAGCGGTCCTGACTCAGGCAAATGGCCATCAACTAATATGGAAGATTATAAAAAATATACTCATTATTAATGTTAATAACTCAATAAATTGTAACAGCAGAAACATTCCGTGTTTTGTTTCAACGTTCAGAGAGATAATTCAATTTGTAAAGTTAGTTAAAGACAAAGCCGTATTGTGACGTTTATTTAAGCACATGAGAGTATACAAACAATAGTAAGGATAAACGTTTNAAAAACTTCGAGATTTATTTTAAGCGTGTCGTGGAGGTGGATCTGATTACGTATAACACGCACGCATTTGCCGAGAACATCGGTGAAGAAGTCGTTATACGATAGAAGGTATTTCGCAGACGTAATAAGAAACGAAGCAATCCTGCTAGCGAAAGAAGAGGAAAGGAAACCGATTCCCTCCTGAAGAGGTGAACAACAATTTTGTTTATGCTGTAGGGTGCGCAGGTGACCGTTGTACGAAGACTGAGGAACATATAGTTTGCACGTTTCACACCAGCGGTCAGAAGAGGTGGCAGATGCAGCATATTTCGGTTTTTTATTGGGTAGCGGGGAATTAGGATGGTACTTTAATCGTTTACGACACGAAGCATTTTGATGTCGTTTTAAATTGTCAGATCGCGTAAAGGACGTATCGCAGTCCGGACAACGAATCATATCGGTTAGATGTAACAGAGGTGTCTCGAGAAAGACTGAGGAAGACCGTGTGCGAAGTAGATTTAACAATGTAAAAAATATGAAGGAGTGGGAGAAAATAAAGTAGGTGAGGGTGGTGGGGTGGTTTGAAGATATTTAAGAGGCATGTATAGAGGAAAAGAATAAGTGAAATGGCTGAATTAGGACAGTGTGATGCGGCAGATGCGTCAGTGATTAGCTTGGACGAATCGGAGCTGTCAGCGATGCTGGAAGAGTTCTTCCACAACGATGAGTTGGTGACGAAGACAGTCGGTGGAGAAAAATCATGTGTAGCAGATGTAGCAACGGAAAGGATAGCAGTACCTGTGGCTAGTACATCGCGTACGCCGGTAGGGGGCGGTAAATCCGTAAGTATGAAGCCTAAGAAGCGGACATACAATAGAAGAGTATCGAGCGGTCCGCTGGATTATTCAAAGCTGGTGGAGCAGGTGCGAGAAGCAGTGAAGACACTTCAACGGGAGAAGCGAAAACGGGAAGGTGAAATAAAGGACCATGACATGAAGGACGCTTCAGTTTTGGAACAAATAAAGCGGAAAGAGAAAGAGTTGGAGGATCTGAAGAAAAGTCGTGAAAGCAGCTGTAGAATGGTGGTGGAAGGTAGAAAGAGAGTGGAAGAGGTGGAGCAGAAGTTAAATGAATTGCAAACACAATTGTTGAACATATTTAATTAATATTGTAAATATAGTAATATAAAATAAATGATTGTATTGTAAGATGATTTTATTTAATAATTTTCTCTTGGAGGAATGATGATGTGTAACTCATTTATATATATATCTGTGATTGAAGAAATATTATTGTTCAATACTTTCAAGATTGTAGATGTATGCAAAAATAAAAAGAAGATGTAGTTGTTATAAAGTTTATATTATTTAAATTTTTACACATGTATTATAAAAAAGTAAACTAACTTATATTATGAAAAACTACATTAATTAAACTAACTTATATCATTAAATACTACATTAATTAAAGTAACTTATGTTATTAAATAATTTGTACATGTTTAATTAATAGAATGCCGTATACGACATAAATTATTGTCCCGCTCCCAGCTGCTTGGACGTCTTGGAGGTATCGTTCAATGTCTTGGCAGAAGAGAGCGGGTCTTTTGGAAGTGGACACGGTCCATGTTGTTACCGCTTCGTTGCAATGGGTCCAAGCGTCACTGTGGACGATGGTAAATGGTGCCTTTGTTGTTTGCAGTGCTGTACCTTTAAAAGTTATGTAGTAATGCATGGTGAGATGTGGAAGAGCAGAAGTCTTCTGCTGAAGGAATAGAAGATGTGGGAATTTATATGATTTGGAGGAGTGGGGTATGAGTAGGGTGAGATGAATTGGAGGAAGAAGAAGAGAGTGGGGGAAGCGAGGATCTGCAGAGTTCTTAATATGGAAGGAAAAATGTATTGTGTAATCAGTAACGGTGTGGGCAGCATGGGATTCGTTTGTAGAACATCGTGGTTCGAGAACCGTTCATTAAGATTATTTAATGGTATAGAAGTCAGTGTGCTACCAATATTGTATCGCACAGACTTCGGAGCGGACGTATGTGAGGAGGAGTGGATACAGTCATGGCGATCTGGTTTAAATATTGAGAATAATTACTGACAGTTTTTGCCAGTCAGCGGTGACAGATGCGATAATAGCGAAAGACGTATAAAGAAGGGTTATGTGCAGCATAAATATACGATGAAAAATAATTGTTCATTGGAACATATTCTGAGACGTAGTGTGTGTGATAACATTAACGAATACGCGTGTACCGAAGGGAAACTTACATGAAAATACAACGTTGGTGTTGTGTAGCAGTTGCTACGAAGAAGACGGTGTAGGGGAGGAGGTTTGTAAATGTGAGGATTTAGTGTTCGTGTTCGTATTATGTTCACGGTAGACATCATCACCATTGTTACGAATGCGGAAGACCACTGACAACAGGAGATATGTGTGATGCAAGTAAACTGCAGCCAGGCTTCACGGGGGATTCAGCGACAAACGTAAAATTACAGATTGTAGAATTATTGTTAGGTTGTGTAAGAAACGGTACGTATCGCTGTGGTGGTAGGACATCTTTTCCAAACGATGGGAAAAAAGGAAGTTGTTCGATGTAGAGTGAGTGAGGCAGAAGATAGTGGAAAGAGGGGAAATTATAGTGTTTAGTAAAGTGGTTGAAGCTGATGATGTAGTAAATGTGTATTTCATAAATATATTATAAATAATTAATAGTTGATAATATTTCAGAAAATACTACAACGGCACAGTGAACGCCATCTGTAGCACGATGCTACATTTTAGGATTACGTATTTTTCGACAAGGTCCACTTGTGTGGATATCTACTTGCTGAAAACGAATCCCGGCGTAGCCAACCTCAACGTGATAGGCACGTTATCTTAATCGAATAAAATAATTCGAAGTGTTCTGTCGGAGCTGCCTGCGAGGCGCTGATGAGATCCAAAAAGATCGAAATCGCGATTCGCGTCTGGCAGTTTCGACAGAATACAGACCACTTCGAATTATTTTATTAGTTGATAATATGTTATTAATTTACACCACACGTAAATTGGAAGGCAGCTTACAAAAAATTCATGCGCGTAGCTTCGTTGAGTGAACAACCATACTCGCGAACCTTCGTGACAAAGATTTCTGACGCATGCGTATACGGAGTATGTGAGCACAACATTAGCGCATGGGGATTAGCATGATAGAGTAATCGACGCATGCGTAGTACGCGAAAACGCAGGTGTTAACTGTGCAGATTCCGTCACGTCTGCAAACCACATTCCGATGGTGGTTGAGAGGCGAAAAACTTGTTTAGTAGAAGGGTGCGGATTAAGAGGGTAGTAGTTGGTAAGCGGAGAGCGTTGTCTCATTCTGTTTTAGAACGTTGTGCGAAGTGGACTGTAAGATTTTTAAAAAGAATGGTTGGGAAAAATTTAAGGAAGCCGGATAGGTTGCGTCTCGAAGAAGACGTCCTAGGGCATGAGGTGGAAACGAAGCGCCCGAGGTATTAGCGGCTCTGTGTGGGTGCGCAGAAGCTGGCGCAGCAGTTGGCGCATGTACCCAAAGATCCGGTGGAAAAGTGTGTGAATGGTTAAGTGTTAAGTGTAATTGTAGTAAGTGTATATGTATTGTAATTAGTTTGTAGTAATAATTAGAGTGTAGTAATTAAAAATCGTAAAAAAAAACAAATTAACCCAATAAGAAACAACAAAAAAAATGTAAACGGGGTAGGTAAAGGGGTGTCAGGAGTGGTAATACAGCAACATGTGCGGATGTAAAATTAGCTGGAAATGATGAAATATGATGATACCTGCTTTTTTACGATGTTAAGTTTCCTAGGAGAAGCTGTGTATAGGTATGCGAGGGATGCAAAATGGGGTGAGAAGAAAATCCGCTGAAAAACATCATAGGGATATGGGTTACTGGGGGGAGGGCGCCAGAGGTGGGTGGAGGGGGGTCAGGGGGCGTTAAGTCCGAACGGGGTAGTTGTGTGAATTCAGCTACTGTGATAGTGCCAATGTAAACCCAGTTGTCAGTATTAACAGTGGCAGAGGGGTCCTTTTTTTAAAACCACTCCTTATAATTCTAATTAATTCTCCAAGTTAAGGGTAGAAACTTAGTTCCTTAATAACTGCGGTTCACCACTTTCACTCGATGGAAAACGTTCTTCACTGAAAGGCGAACTTTTTTTATTAAAACATTTTTCCGCTATCGTCCACCCTTCATACACTTTCTGGGGCTGAAAGTATGGGGTTAAACCATGTAAAAAAAATATTTTCATACTTTTTAGGTGGGATCATTTTAGTTACCCTTANTAGGGTGAGATGAATTGGAGGAGGAAGAAGAAGAGAGTGGGGGAAGCGAGGATCTGCAGAGTTCCTAATATGGAAGGAAAAATGTATTGTGTAATCAGTAACGGTGTGGGCAGCATGGGATTCGTTTGTAGAACATCGTGGTTCGAGAACCGTTCATTAGGATTATTTAATGGTATAGAAGCCAGTGCGCTACCTATATTGTATCGCACAGACTTCGCAGCGGACGTATGTGAGGAGGAGTGGATACAGTCATGGGGATCTGGTTTAAATATTGAGAATAATTACTGACAGTTTTTGCCAGTCAGCGGTGACAGATGCGATAATAGCGAAAGACGTATAAAGAAGGGTTATGTGCAGCATAAATATACGATGAAAAATAATTGTTCATTGGAACATATTCTGAGACGTAGTGTGTGTGACAACATTAACGAATACACGTGTACCGAAGGGAAGGTGTTGTTAAACTTACATGAAAATACAACGTTGGTGTTGTGTAGCAGTTGCTACGAAGAAGACGGTGTAGGGGAGGAGGTTTGTAAATGTGAGGATTTAGTGTTCGTGTTCGTATTACATGTTCACGGTAGACATCATCACCATTGTTACGAATGCGGAAGACCACTGACAACAGGAGATATGTGTGATGCAAGTATACTGCAGCCAGGCTTCACGGGGGATTCATCGACGAACGTAAAATTACAGATTGTAGAATTATTGTTAGGTTGTGTAAGAAACGGTACGTATCGATGTGGTGGTAGGACATCTTTTCCAAACGATG
>NW_020438940.1:460556-461882 GCF_000699045.2 Agrilus planipennis | reverse complement strand
TTAAGGGTAGAAACTAAGTTCCTTAATAACAGCGGTTCACCACTTTCACTCGATGGAAAACGTTCTTCACTGAAAGGCGAACTTTTTTTATTGAAACATTTTTCCGCTATCGTCCACCCTTCATACACTTTCTGGGGCTGAAAGTATGGGGTTAAACCATGTAAAAAAAATATTTTCATACTTTTTTACGTGGGATCATTTTAGTTACCCTTAAACATACATTTTACAAGAGGAACACTTTTTTTTTCTACTGCTTCTATTTTTTAAGTAACTTTGAAAGTGTTAACATTTTGTCAACTTTTTTTTTTTTAAATTCTAATAACTTGGGTAACATCTTTTAAGAACATAACTTATTGCAAGATTATATCTCCTTATGCTTCAAAAAAATTAATAAATGGTCCGTTTTTACAACATTATTCTACCATTGTTCGCTCCATACAGGCAACTCCCACACATAGGTAGATAACGAAGATTATTTCTATCGCAGTACAAGACGTAAGCGGAACATGCTTTATAGTTAATTTTGCACTCAAACAGTTTACGGGCTACGCTCCACTCTTTCATCCGACTGATGTCACTTACATACCTCATTGCTTTATTTTCAATGTACTGCTGTCTATCCACGTAGTCTCCTCTATGTAACACAACATTACGATGTACTTCGTCCAAAACCTCCACATGTTCAACAACATTCCAATATTGTACGTCTTCTACACCACCATACACTTCATGGATACAGTTGGCGCTACTTACATCCATCCTCACACTTCAATTTTCACAATTCTACCTTTTACGTGCAACACTTCTTTTGGTTGTCGTTCATTTATCCTCCCTTCTACTCAGCCACATCTCTTTCCTCCTCCTAAACGTATCCCTACTTCTTTCCCTCTCTCCGCCAAATAAATTCTTTGAAAAATCCGCATTCTTTCTAGTATAAATTCAACAATTTATGTATTAATGCTTACACTTACTGACATCGTCAAGAGCCAATAACATCATCTGACCAATAACGATCGATGACGTTTCGTCACTTACCTACTCCTCTGTGCTAGAATCGGTTATCTTACCCTACTCATACCAGTATTTTAGTTTTACTTTTATTTATTTTCATACAATACTGATCTGTCAGTACCGCTTCCATTTTATTTAAAGCTATCTCAAGATCCTCCTTGCTAGATGCTAATACTGCTATATCATCTGCAAATCTAAGCATACTAATCTTTTGCCCTTGCACATCTATCCCTACAGTTGTACTGTCTTTAATGATGTTGATGGCGTCTTCGATGTATAGATTAAAAAGTAGCGGTGACAGTGTGCATCCCTGCC
>NW_020438940.1:451078-454824 GCF_000699045.2 Agrilus planipennis | reverse complement strand
CTAACGATAAGAATATTAATGGAATTATTCAAAATGGAAACAATTGATTTTCTATTCATTTATCTATTTATTTATGAATGGTTTTATAAAGAATTTATAAATTTTGCATTGGTATCCATTGAAAATCAATGGAAATTTTTCCTATGTAAATATTAATGGAATTATATTGTAAATGGAAACAATTATTTTTCCATTTATGCCAAATGGTTTTGAATGGAATTTACAAATTTTCCATTGATTCCCATTGAGCTTCAATGGAAATTTTTCCTACGGGTGCTGTAGTAGTCACTAAAGTGGTTTATTAAAATTTTTGAAATAGCTATCTTTTTATCAGTATGTCTTTGTCACATTCTAGAAATTTGGAAAAACTCTCGGAAGTTTGACACAATCATGGTTTGTTTATATTTTGTCTTGGTTTAGAATGTAGCCATTTGCAAAAGACGAACTGTACGAAAAGAAACGAAATGTTAACGTTATCTCTCAAAGTTTAAATAGGACTCGTTCGCTGAAATGAGCCTTTCCGGAAACAAAGTTTTATCAGCGACAGGGCCTTGTTATTCAACACTGATGGTATTATTAAATGTGGTGCCTAAAGAAACTAGGGCAACACTAAGCAGTTTTGCCACTCTGCCACGCTCTTTAGCATTTTGAACATCCGATACGTTCTAAGATAAATTAATGAAAATTGATTGCGAGTGTTTATAAATCACCGCAAGTTCCAGAATCTTTCTGTAAGGTACCGGCATTAATTAAACTGCCACAACGCTTTTCCACTGTAATTACATGTGGGTGCGTTCTAAACGACAAAGTCAGAGTGTATTGATTAAATAGACCACTGAGAAGCTTTCTTGGATTAAATTAGAAGATGGGCTTATCCAAATGTGTCGAGAATAACAGATTTTCGAATACAAGAAAATATCAGAAGAAGTTCTGTGGATCTAAACTAAATAAAACATTAAAACCCGAAATTCTACATAAATCCATAGATATTTAAAACTCGTTTCGATGCACGGAATGTGTTATTTTTAGTAATGAGCAAAGTAAGGTCAAAACCAAGATTGTCACAGGCTTGGTACTGGTTTTGGTCTTGATTATTCGGTCTTGGTCTTGGTTGAGCTCAAATCCTTCTAGTCTTAGTCTTGGTCATGGTTTTTGTCTTGCTGATGTAATCTTGGAATTAGTCTTGATCTTGTGTGTTGTGTTTTGACCTTGCTCATTTACTCTGATTTATTTTTCTTTTAGTTCTAAGTACCAATTTTTCTACCTACCGAAAATTATTTTCTTATCATCCTCATCATAAGCTCATCAGTCCTAAGACTGGTTGGACACGTACCTCCACTCTTTCCTATTCTGAGCTAAACTTCGCAGAAATAACCATCTTTTTATCTGTCTCTCTTTGTCACTTTCTAGAAATTTGGAAAAACTCTCGGAAGTTTGACACAATCATGGTTTATTTATATTTTGTCTTGGTTTCCTGTAGGAAAAATTTCCATTCAATTTCCATTAAAGAAATGTCATTTAATTACCATTATGGTAATAAATGGAGAATTGCCAATGGGATTCCCATTCCCGAACTCAATGGAATTTCCATTGCTGAACGCAATGGCATTACCATTGCTGAACGCAATCCCATTGCGTTCGATTAGAACTTCATCAGCATGCTTTTTTCCATAACCCATATTATTTTGTTGAGAATTTGGTTCTTCAGGTATCTGAACCAAGGCACGTGCCTGGATGTCTGGCTCTTCATCATTGTGTTTAGATTTTTTTTCACTTGCTTCTGATAAAACTACATCACTCTCACAGATGACTTCGACCTCCTCTATATTCTGGCATGGTTCAAAATCATCAAACAATGCTTCTAATGTAGGCTTTTTCACTTGTCTAGGGGTTGTTTAATAAAAGGCTCCGGGTAGTTGAATACATATATAATAAACATAATAATGAATATAAACAGCAAACACCAAAACGAGTAACAAACAGGAACTAAATATATACAATTTATATACAATATTCAATGTATCGCGTCTTCCAAAATACATACGTCTTCCGTCTTTTTTGAGCAAAAATGCTCATCGTCTAAATGAAATATACCGCTTAATCAAACGTCTTACTACCTTGCTTGTCTCTCACTCTACTGCCGTGATGGTCCCTCACGTACCCCCAACATGCACATATAGGTAAAAGTAGATTATTGATTTTACTATTTTATTTCAAATGTATTTAATTTAGCTTAAACGTATTTTTCTCACTGAGAAGTTTGAAAATTGGCCACAGACAGCGCCACAGTCACTTTTGCACAGAGCGAATACTATTCGTAAGAATAATATAAAATCAGCGGGTTTATGGCTTGAAAATAGTGGATGGATATATTTTTGAGACCATTTAATAATATTCAATTTAAATGTGTATGCATGCAAATATCTCATTCCGAATTAAATAACATACGAACATTAATCACATCTATTGTTAATCGTTTCGAACGAGACTGATGAAACTAAAATCCATGTAACGAAACAGATTTTATAAATAATTCATAATTCATAATTTCATTTCTTAATTAATTATTTCATTGGAATTCTTTGGGAAATAAAACTTTTCCATTCATATCTAACGATAAGAATATTAATGGAATTATTCAAAATGGAAACAATTGATTTTCTATTTATTTATCTATTTATTTATGAATGGTTTTATATAGAATTTATAAATTTTGCATTGGTTCCCATTGAAAATCAATGGAAATTTTTCCTATGTAAATATTAATGGAATTATATTGTAAATGGAAACATTATTTTTCCATTTATGCCAAATGGTTTTGAATGGAATTTACAAATTTTCCATCGATTTAGTTTACACGAGGGAATATCAGCATGGGTGGAATAAAACCACCACCTGCATTAATAGCCACTATCTTTGTAACCATCGTTCCTCTTTCAGTGGTAGTTATTGACCAAACTTGCTTCGTGCCAAGAGGTGCTAATACCTTTGAATATATTACATGAGTGTGAAATAATTTAATGAAATATTCTAATAGGCCAAAGTACAACATCCAGGTTGTACCTTGGACACTAAACAAGGAACTATTGGATATAGTGGGTAGAATGAAACTTTTATATTAAAACACACTTATTGAATTTTATGATTTTTATTAATAAACTCGGAGTGTTCAGTGAAATACCTTATCTTGCAGAGTCTTTGTTTCAACTTACTATATGATTTCATTTTTACCAAACCTTCTTAATACAGTTGTGTAATTTGTTTTCCTTCTCGTGTTCACGACATGTATCAACACTAAGTATAAACAAATACATATAAAATCAACAGTCTTATTCCTACGAAAGAATTTGATATTTGTGATATGTATACGGAGATTAATTTTTGTATAATACAGCATGTCACAAATGAAAACTAAAATGAAAATTCTAACACGCCTCCTCAAAAATTAATCGGAATACTTTTAGCAATAACTGCGAAAACAAGAACATATTTACAATAGATAATATATATGTTACGGCAAATGTACACATTTTTCGGTAAAAGTGTACATTTCCCAAGAAGTTAGGTAAATGTGAACTGAATATAATGTATATGTACATTTCCCGGCAAATGTGTACTATTGCCTTCACGTTTTGGTAAATGTATACTTTTACCTTTATGTTTTAAGAATAGTTAAAATACAAATAAATTAAAAATGTTGTTGCAGTAAAAAAATATTTATTTAAATAAACATAATACAAAAGGCT
>NW_020438940.1:440804-450609 GCF_000699045.2 Agrilus planipennis | reverse complement strand
CTAACGATAAGAATATTAATGGAATTATTCAAAATGGAAACAATTGATTTTCTATTCATTTATCTATTTATTTATGAATGGTTTTATAAAGAATTTATAAATTTTGCATTGGTATCCATTGAAAATCAATGGAAATTTTTCCTATGTAAATATTAATGGAATTATATTGTAAATGGAAACAATTATTTTTCCATTTATGCCAAATGGTTTTGAATGGAATTTACAAATTTTCCATTGATTCCCATTGAGCTTCAATGGAAATTTTTCCTACGGGTGCTGTAGTAGTCACTAAAGTGGTTTATTAAAATTTTTGAAATAGCTATCTTTTTATCAGTATGTCTTTGTCACATTCTAGAAATTTGGAAAAACTCTCGGAAGTTTGACACAATCATGGTTTGTTTATATTTTGTCTTGGTTTAGAATGTAGCCATTTGCAAAAGACGAACTGTACGAAAAGAAACGAAATGTTAACGTTATCTCTCAAAGTTTAAATAGGACTCGTTCGCTGAAATGAGCCTTTCCGGAAACAAAGTTTTATCAGCGACAGGGCCTTGTTATTCAACACTGATGGTATTATTAAATGTGGTGCCTAAAGAAACTAGGGCAACACTAAGCAGTTTTGCCACTCTGCCACGCTCTTTAGCATTTTGAACATCCGATACGTTCTAAGATAAATTAATGAAAATTGATTGCGAGTGTTTATAAATCACCGCAAGTTCCAGAATCTTTCTGTAAGGTACCGGCATTAATTAAACTGCCACAACGCTTTTCCACTGTAATTACATGTGGGTGCGTTCTAAACGACAAAGTCAGAGTGTATTGATTAAATAGACCACTGAGAAGCTTTCTTGGATTAAATTAGAAGATGGGCTTATCCAAATGTGTCGAGAATAACAGATTTTCGAATACAAGAAAATATCAGAAGAAGTTCTGTGGATCTAAACTAAATAAAACATTAAAACCCGAAATTCTACATAAATCCATAGATATTTAAAACTCGTTTCGATGCACGGAATGTGTTATTTTTAGTAATGAGCAAAGTAAGGTCAAAACCAAGATTGTCACAGGCTTGGTACTGGTTTTGGTCTTGATTATTCGGTCTTGGTCTTGGTTGAGCTCAAATCCTTCTAGTCTTAGTCTTGGTCATGGTTTTTGTCTTGCTGATGTAATCTTGGAATTAGTCTTGATCTTGTGTGTTGTGTTTTGACCTTGCTCATTTACTCTGATTTATTTTTCTTTTAGTTCTAAGTACCAATTTTTCTACCTACCGAAAATTATTTTCTTATCATCCTCATCATAAGCTCATCAGTCCTAAGACTGGTTGGACACGTACCTCCACTCTTTCCTATTCTGAGCTAAACTTCGCATTTCCCTAAAACTAGAACAGCCCACATCCTTAACTATTTGCGAACAGTAATCTAATCTAGGTCTATCTCCTACCCCTCCTAACCTCTATTTCTGCCTCTAATATATCTCTGACTAGACCTTCATGCCTCAGAAAGTGTCCCACTAACCTATCTCGCCTATTTCTCATCGACTTTCTTAGAGTCCTCTGTTCTCGTATTCTTTCTAATACTTCTTTATTTCTAACCTTTTCGGCCCACGTTATCCTCATCATCCGCCTATAACACCACATTTTGAACGCTTCTAACCTTTTCTTTTCCGCCGCGCCCATTGTCCATGTTTCGCACCCGTACAATGCCGTGCTCCAAACATACACTTTTAACAATCCTTTTCGAATTTCTAGATTAACCGTTCGCGAGCATAGACCCTGAGCTATCCTCTGCTTTATATCCCTACCACTCCTTCCATCCTCACTTATCTGACTTTCTAGATATCTAAAATCAGCAACTTCTTCTAATTTCTCGTCTCCTATCTTTATATTCATTCTTTCCCTACATTTTCTTCCCTTGCATCCCAGTATTTTAGTTTTACTTTTATTTATTTTCATACAGTACTGATCTGTCAGTACCGCTTCCATTTTATTTAATGCTATCTCTAAATGCTCCTTGCTAGATGCTAATACTGCTATATCATCTACAAATCTAAGAATGCTAATCTTTTGCCCTTGCATATCCATCCCTACAGTTGTGCTGTCTTTAATGATGTTAATCGCGTCTTCGATGTATAGATTAAAAAGTATCGGTGACAGTGTGCATCCCCGTCTGACTCTCTTCCTAATATTTACTTCTCTACGTTGCAGCCCCAGCTCTATAACTGCCTGTTGCTCTTTATACAAACTAAGTATCACTCTTCTATCTTTGTAACACATCCCTATATTTTTAAGTATATTTAACATCTTGTCCCATTTAACATTGTCAAAAACTTCTCTAAATCTACAAATCCTATGTACGCACTCTTTCGTTTTTCTATCGTTTTCTCTATTGTTACCCGTAAAGCTAGAATGGCTTCCCGCGTTCCTCTATTTCATCTGAACCCAAATTGATCTTCCCCTAATAGTTCTTCCGCCCTTTTTTTCCATCCTCCTCTGTACAATTCTAGTTAAGATTTTTGACGCAAATTTTCTTATATGCAGAAATTTTCATACATCCGATCTTGTTGTATGAAAGCTTCTAAATTCTTGTTTTATGATTTCCCTTTCATGCAATGGTATTCTGTTATTTCGATGTATCACTCGTATTTGGTCAGATAAATTATGTTATTATCCTGGTCTTCACAATTTTCACTGGTAACTTTGAGCAAGTGAAGACGGGCTAATGCCAAAGAACCTCACTCACATCTTTTGCGATATGACATGGAAACCAATTTTCTGTTCTAAAATTTTATAGAGCTAACAGTAGATCTTGCCCTGAAATATAATCGGTGATTATTATGGAAAGGAGGATATGCCAGTATTATTAAGAAATCTGCGTACTATTCCGCATGTTTTAAGGATTACTGATTTCTGTAGACTTATGAAGGTAAGCTTATGCAGTTTCAACTCGGCTAGGCTAACGTGCAATGTTTTAGGTATAACGCTTATTGATGATATTATTATTGGAATAATTCGAACTATGTTCTGATTCCACATTTCTTTTATTTCATCAGTCAAAGGAATATATTTTCGAATTTTCTCGTTATGTTTTTGTTTAAGATTTTCAGTGTTTAGTACAGCAAAATCTATTAAGTGAGTTGTTTTAGTTTCTTTGATGGTCAGTGTGATATCAGGTCTGTTATGATTAACTGTTTTGTCTGTAGTTATGTCTCTATCCCAATAAAGCATTTCTAGAAGGTTTTTTAATACATTTTGTGGTTTGTATTAATAGTACGGCTGTATCTGATCTATGAGTTTAAACTTTTTGGCTAATAGCGAGTGAATCTGTTAAGCAATATTATTATGCCTGTCGGTGTATTGTTGGCTGGCTAAAAATGAGCAACCCCCAGTGATGTGGTCAATTGTTTCGCGAGATGTCTTGCATGCTCTGCATGTGTCTGATGATTTGTAGGATTTTTAATAATATATTTTTCATAGTTTCTTGTTTTTATTATTTTGTCCTGAATCGCTAGCATGAACCCCTCAGTTTCTGAGAATATGTTTCCNTCAAAACCTGATTGCAAAATTCATTATAAAAAAATACAAGATGAACTGAAATAATCTTTGTAATATATAAAGTAATAAAAACCGAAATATACGTGCTAGTCATTTAATTGACAATCCGAGAATCTATCTCCTAGCTCACAGTTTACATATTTTCTTTCAATCATATGGTGTAATAAAATAGTCAAATTTATGTCGGTATATAAAAATTCTTCCAGACCTCTGGGGTAGGATGAAGCTTGCAGATCAGTCGACTTGTCTTGCAAACGGCTGCTGCTGGTAGGATGGATGGGGTTTTCTTTCTTCAGTTAAGTGTTGAAACACAATTGTCACACCGGATATCACTTGGAAACCACTTGGAACTCTCACTGTTCTTGCGACGACTGAAGAATCCCACTTCTGACACCAATTTTATGTTGGATTCCTGACCTCCAAACAATAATTGAGTGTCCTTGTCTAACTTCTGACACCAGGGCAGTTTTAAATGAGACTCCGGACTCTTGTTAGAAAGTGTAAATTAATTATTCCTGGTGATCGATGGATTACCTATTCACACTTTCAATTATTGTGTCGCGTGAAAATGAACTTTTAATGTTCAGGCACTAATAGACACTTTTCCAAATGGATTACACCTTCACACAATAATTGTCGAAGAATGCTCCGTTCACCGACTAATGACTATTGTCACCTCGATATGAACCTAATGATAATTATGTTTTCGCCAACTAATGAATAATTAGAGAACACTAATTAAGTCGCCTTGTAATACGATAAACATTTATTGAGTACTAACTTACAATTCTTAATGTTAACGTAGGTTAAGAACTAAAAGTAGAAACTGAAATTATTCGGAAAGAGCATCCCCTTTTATACAAAAAATCTTATCTAACATAGTAGGGGTAGCAATTACTGCCTGTAAATGATTTATTATATAATCTACCCTTAATTTAGAGTATACAACAATATATATCGTATAACATATTTATTTAACTGTAACCTGTATCAATAACAACAAAAAAATACATCTGTATACTACTAAACAAAGGAAAAATGTTCCTTTTAAAAATAGAAACAAAGTATACATTCCTGTAGAATAAATAATATTAATAAGCACAAACAGCACTTTTACAGTACTTAAACATGATTAAACACATTTTAATTGACGGCATCATCACTAGACTCGCTAGTGGTGTCACTTTCTGTATGTACTTTATACATTTTCATTCTATCTACCGAACAAATCCCATGATAAGGTTTTTGTGAGCGTTTTGTTCCAGGTATATCTTCAATTACATATCTATCATTGGATAACACAACTTTGATTACAAAGGGACTTGAATATTTCGGCATTAACTTTTTATTTTTTCCGTCGTTACTTGTTACATTCATTTTAATCATTACTGTGTATTCAACTTTGTACTCAAAGGGTTTCAACCCTTTCTTATCAAAATATTGTTTTTGTTTTACTTGAGCAGCCTCGATTTTGTCTTTACTGTATTGCCGTACTTCGGCTACGTCAACATGCGCTTGTTCTAAATCTATAGCATTTCGAATAATGGGATCGTGTCTTCCTCTAGGTTGAAAACCAAATAGTTCCCCGATTGGAGTTTTGCCTGTCTGATTTATTGATCAGTTAAGACCCACCTTACTCTATTAATTAATTCATCCCAACGTGTCTCATCATCTACCATTGTTGATAAAGCTGTTAAAATGGTTTTGTTATACTTTTCAATTTGTCCATTTGCTCTTGGGGTAGCGGTTGCATAGTGAATGAATATAATATTTTGAACAAAATTCAATAAAAGCTTTGCTAGTAAAACAGGAACCCCTATCACAAATTTTGTGAAACTATCTATAGCTGTTATTATATAATTATTTTTACGTTTACTAAGAATAAATGGCCCAATGTGATCGATATGAAGAGTGGCCATTGGCTCACCAATNCCCCCAGTGATGTGGTCAATTGTTTCGCGAGATGTGTTGCATGCTCGGCATGTGTCTGATGAAATTGTGGGATTTTTAATAATATATTTTTCATAGTTTCTTGTTTTTATTATTTTGTCCTGAATCGCTATCATGAACCCCTCAGTTTCTGAGAATATGTTTCCTTTTTTTTAACCACATATTAGAAGCTTTTTTATCTATATATTCCTACAGTTTTTTGTTCGGGTATTTTCCATGAAGCACTTTTGATATCCACATTTCAATTTTGAATTTTTCTTTCATAATTTTATCTTTAAGATTAAAATCTGCATCATTGATGATGCACTAGAGGTTGAAGATTGAATTATGTAATGGACTATCAGCACTTCTTGCTTCTTACTATCATCATCATTATTATTATCAGGCGAGGAATCGCATGAAATTGCATCGTCGAGTTCCAAAGATCCCAAAGTAAACATAGTATTGAAATACACTGGCTATTACCCAAACTAATATTCAAAAACCATACACGTATTATCAAAATTATAAGCCCAACCAGCATTATGATTATATTCATGTAGGTATAATTCATGGAAGTTGTACCTAGTAAACTCTCTTGTATACATATACGTTATGTATGTGCATGTAGGTCGTTAAGGGATGAGAATATAGGTCACGACTCAAGTTAAAATAAGAGGTTTGATTCTTTTCCGACTCGATTTACCGTCGTTTCTCTCATCCTTCACTCTAGTCTAGAGTTTAACGACCAGGTCAAAGTTCTCCATCTGGTTCAACGATAAAGCTGTCCACGCTTGGATAAATATATTCTTAGGTATACAGTAGCCCGCAAGTATCGATGGATGCTGCAAGATCTGATGATCTTAGATGAACTCATATGAAAGGGATTTGTATAGAGATTTAGATCTCATTGGATACTGTTCCATCAAGTTTAGGGAATTTTGATGGCGCAATGGTGATATAGATTAATTAGGTCTTCAATTATTTAGGTGTGCAGCTGTTATCAACATATCATTTTTGAATACAAACAAACAAGAGAAACAAGACAAGATAAGCACTAGGATCATCGCGGTGAGGATTGTTATTTAAAATTTTTATAAAAAATAAGGGGCAAAGGTACAGAAAGTTTGGAAATCACAAAATTAATTACTAGAAATTGCGTGTGTCGATATTCAGTTTTGGATACAAAGATTTTGCGGGTCTTCGTTCGAATCCGATGCCGAATTTTTCGTTCAGAAAAACGTACAGCTAATGAAGTATACCACGCGGAAGTAAAACTTATTCATGAGTTAATAATTCGCTTTGGAAATCGAAATTTAAGGGTTGTTGAAAATGAATAAACAAATTCAGGGCCTATTGTAATCGTTAGCTAAACAGCGATAATGGGCGCATAATTAAATAAATATCTTAATAATCTACACCGTACAGGGTTGGACCTCGAGAAAATATTTAGGAAAACTTACCCATGTCGTCGATGATGGGTGCCATCCTTAATGTGACCCCAACAAGCAGTAGGCACATGAAAAGGAGTAAACAAGCGGTCACGACGATGGTCCATCGAGCCCGCGGCGGGAGTTCCTCGTCCGATTCCAGGTCTTTCAAGTCATCGTTAATAGGGACGGCGATCTTTCGAAGACGGTCCTGTCTCTGACGCATCCTGTGCCTTTTTTTACGCCTTTTCCGCTTCTTCTTTAACCGTTGACGATCGATTGTCGCTTTCGTTTCTTCATCTTCACAGTCTTCTATTTTTAAGGAGATATACTCTTCGGTATAATTAGGCTTTCTGAAACAGCAATGGGTAAATTTTTAATTAAACGCAAGTGTCATAGTATAAAGTAAGTTAAAATGTAAAAACACGTTTCTTATTTCTTTTGCCTTTAAAACCGATATTTATGAAATTTAAATTAGATTTAGATTATATTAGACATAACTATTTTCCTGCATTTGTTTTAAGGTCTTGTAAACGTGAATTGCACCACTACATATACTCTATATTAGGGAATTAAGATGGTATTGACAAAACAGTATTGCAGGAAAATAAATAAAAATAAAACAAAAATACTGATATGCAAGGGAAAAAACGTAGGAAAAGAGCGAATATAAAGATAGGAGACGAAAGATTAGAAGAAGTGGCTCATTTTAGGTTTTAGGAAGTCAGATAACTCAGGACGGAAGGAGCAGTAGGGATATAAAGCAAAGGGTAGCACAGGGTTCAGTCGCCTTCAATAAAAAGAAGTTAAAGACAAATATTAGAGCCTGAAACAGGACTTAAGAGGAGTAGAAGTAAAGATTAGATTACTGTTCGCAAATAGTTAAGGTTGTTCTAGTTTTGGGGAAATGCGAAGATTAGCTCAGGATAGGAAAGAGAGGAGGTGTGTGCCCAACCACATACCGAATATCAGCCACTTCTTCTACTTTTTTGTCTCCCATCTTTTAGAACAATTAGTTTAACTTCCCATGCGTCAAAAATCATAACTGGAATTGTATAGAGGAGGATGGGAAAAAGGTCGCAAGAACTATTAGGGGAACATCAATTTGGGTTTAGGAGAAATAGAGGAACGCGAGAGGCCATACGGGTGCGAAACAAGGAAAGTGGGCGCGGCGGAAAAGAGAAGGTTAGAAGCATTCAAAATGTAGTGTTACAGGCGAATGATGAGGAAACCGTGGATAGAGAAGATTAGAAATGAAGAAATAGGTTGGTAGGACACCTTCTCAGACATGAAGGTCTAGTCAGAGACATACTAGAGGCAGAAACAGGAGTTAGAAGGGGTAGGGGTAGAGGTAGAGGTAGAGGTAGAGGTAGAGTAGATTGCTATCGCAAATAGTTAAGGATATGGGTTGTTCTTATTTTAGCTCAGCATAGGGGAGAGTGGGGGTGCGTGCCCAATCAGTCTTAGGACTGACGGCCTTATGATGATGATGAGTGTGTAACGACTTTTTGAACGGGATTTGATGGGATTTTGAGAGGTTTCTAATGAAACGTACATGGGCTGATGGTCATAATGTACAAGAATATTTTAAAAATAGGCTCCATGTGTGAGTAATGTTACATGGTTATTCCGAATAGTATCTGTTATCTTGAGCCAAATGTCAATTTCATACCATTGGTCAAAGAAAGTATCTAAGGGAGAGGGAGAGCTATTTTGCCATCTTATTCTATTAAAAGTACTTTCCTAAAACCCTTTATTTTCCATAATGAAAATTAACAAAATAAGTAACAAAGTGAGAAACACTCAGGTACTAAAGAGAACTAGTAGAACCTTTTAAACTATTAATTAAATGCAATTGATGTTGCGAACAGTAATAATGTTCGAAAAATTTAATGAATTTATAAGTGAAAGATGTGAAAATTACCTTAGGAAATTCACGATGAAATCTTTCTCCATTTAGAATAATTTCTTATAAATCAAGCTTAATCTGATTAACCGTCTTAAGAACGATTGTAATCAAATGATTTTGATTTAGCAAACTACACGAACAAATTATTTGATAATTTTCTCTCAGACCATAAAGATGTTTATGAAGAAGCAAGAAAAATAAAGTAATTTACTTGATGATAACGAGTTAGGTACTTAATTAATTTTTTATGACATAAATTGCAGTGGATATGTTAAAATTTAATTAAAAAATTTCCCTGATTACCTAAAACTTATTAATATGAGATATTTAAAAAAACGAAATATTTTGTTAAATGGACTACAGAATCAGGAGTGGTAAAACATTAAAATTAGTACGAAGCATGCAGGAAGATATCACCCTTTCACTCTTTCAGCCTCTTTTATTAGACGGTACTAGATTTTCCCCGCGGCTTTGCTCGTAAATACGTGTCAAATATCAACGACGACCACATAAAACTAATTTTTCTATCGCTTGGGAACAGCATTTCTTTATTCTGCATAATAGGTACCCTATGTCATTTTCTGTGCCCCTGACAATGTGTCTACAAAATTTTATGATGATCGATTCAGTAGTTAAGGCGTGAAATGTTTACAAACAAACAAACATTCGCATTTATAATGACAGTCAAGATTGATAAGAGGAATTGCCGACTAACGAGTGATATAGATATTACGGTACAAGTCTAGATGATGGCGGGGGTGGGGGGATCGAAAGAGGAGGTCTCCCGCACCACTCTAGTATAAAAAGTTCGTTGCGGTCTCACCCCACATAAAAAGTTATGGGGGTTAAAAGTTAATAAATATGCCATTTTTTATACATTTCTAGGCATGTAAATATTTCTATAGTCATTCTTAAACAATATTCAAAGATAAAACTAATGGAAAAATACATAAAAATATTGAGAAAGTTATATAAAACATTATTTAA
>NW_020438940.1:407549-440798 GCF_000699045.2 Agrilus planipennis | reverse complement strand
ACTGCTGATAATCTAATAACAACAAATGCGGAACTTTTATTTACTAGAATATTATCGTATGTATATTTGTGAATGTTGAAAATTGTCAAAATAATCAACCACCATAACTTTTTATGGGGGTGAGACCGTCGCAAATTTTTAATGGGGATTTACACAGCTGGGCACCCTCTTTCGATCCCCCCCTACCATCTTTCGATCACTCCTACCCCACCCCTATCTAACCCCTATAACTTTTTGTTTATTGTTGGATATTTAATTTTTAGTTGATAGTTACTCCCTAATAGCTAAAGGTGTGTAACATAAGAACAATAACTTCTAGATAAGATAAAACCTTATTTATAAATGGAATTTGGAAATAGCCAAATAGCCTTGCCACTTTTGATAAAAACATGTCATATATGTACGTTTAATACATAATCAAATTTTAAGGTATGGGAGTAATTTTTTTTTAGTTTACCACATTGCAGCGTCTTTTAGATAAATAAACTCGGTTGGCCAAGATATTAAATGATGACGCTTGACGACGTTTAATTTTAAAACAAATTTTTCTAAAAATAGACACGACTTCCGTACCATCCAAACAAACGGATAAGGCTAAATGTAAATCGGACTTTATCAAGTTACCAAAAAAATATAAAATTGCATCATTGAAAGATTTCCATCTTTTCCTCTTCATTCCAGATTTTTATCAAATCTATGAACTATTTCAAATAAGTGGTTCTTTTAAAAATATGTACGACAATACGAAGTTCCTAGTTCAATTTATCTAAACAATAGAGCGAACACAAAATTCTTAGTTTTTTATTCCTTGATTGAACAGTTATTATTTCAAGACACAGTGCTTTCTTAAGATGAAGAAAATTTAAGAGAGGTTTCTTCACCTAAACTAAATAATGATTGGACTCACTATTACTTTTTAATATATAT
The DNA here is from genome assembly GCF_000699045.2 of Agrilus planipennis. Classification (NCBI taxonomy): domain Eukaryota; kingdom Metazoa; phylum Arthropoda; class Insecta; order Coleoptera; family Buprestidae; genus Agrilus; species Agrilus planipennis. Next base: position 439,871 of record NW_020438940.1, on the reverse strand, counting down.
CGAAGACGCGATAAATATTATTAAAGACAGGACAACATTAGGGATATAGATATACAGCGGCAAAAGATTTGCAGATGTTACAGCAGTATTAGCATCTAGCAAGGAGTTAGAGACAGCCTTAAATAAAATGGAAGCGGCAATGCCAAAACATTAGGTATTGTATTAAAACAAATAAAAGTAAAACAAAAATACTGGTATGCAAGGGAAGAAGATAGAAAGATCAAATATAAAGATCGTTATCATAATGTCGTCATAAGACTGGTTGGACACGCACCTCCACTCTTTCCTATACTGAGCTAATCTTCCCTAAAACTAGAACAACCCATATCCTTAACTATTTGCGATGGTAATCTAATCTAGGTCTACCTCTACCTCACCTAACTTCCGTTTCTGCCTCTTAATATGTCTGACTATTCCTTCATGCCTAAAAAGGTGTCCTACCAACTTATTTCGCCTATTTCTTATTGACTTCCATAGAGTCCTTTGTTCTCCTATTCTTTCTAATACCTCTTCATTTCTAACCTTCTCTATCCACGGTTTCCTCATCATTCGCCTGTAACACTACATTTCGAATGCTTCTAACCTTCTTTTTTCCGCCGCGCCCACTTTCCTTGTTTCGCACCTGTATGGGCTCTCGCGTTCCTCTATTTCTCCTAAACCCAAATTGATGTTCCCCTAATAGTTCTTGCTACCTTTTTCCCATCCTCCTCTATACAATTCTAGTTATGATTTTTGACGCATGGGAAGTTAAATTAATTGTTCTAAAAGATGGGAGACAAAAAAGTAGAAGAAGTGGCTGATATTTGGTATGTAGAAAGTCAGATAACTCAGAATGTATGGAGCAATATACATATATAAAATATAGGAAAGCGCAGGGTCGAATCGCCTTTAACAAAAAGAAGTCTTTAAATTGAGCTTATCGGACTTAAATTACTTTATTTTTCAGCTATAGTCTCTAACTGAGGATGACACATTGGGTTTCGAAGCGTGCTTTCAAGTTTCTAAACGTTTTGTGGAATTTAGGGCTTTAAAAAGTTTATGTAATATAATATCTTTATAGTCGGTTCTCATTTCGCCTATACTGTGTAAACAGCTATGACGCCATGCATGTATACTCACAAAAGATTATCACCTAAATTAATACGCAAAAATGTTGTGACTCATAGGCAACACAAATAACACATTGAAAGCTCTTGGCTTGAACGATTTCATGAGAATCGCTGTCGGTCACTACCATCACAAATTTCGAGTACCCATAAATACCAAACAGTGCAATAATGGAACAAAAATTGGCACCCCCCTGCCTTTAAACTTAAATTGTTTGTACGTATCTTAATAGCACAATAACAATACGAAATTAAAAAAAAGGCTAACACCTAAATTAATACGGATAAATGTTGTGACTCATAGGCAACACAAATAACACATTGAAAGCTCTTGGCTTGAACGATTTCATGAGAATCGCTGTCGGTCACTACCATCACAAACTTCGAGTACCCGTAAATACCAAACAGTCCAATAATGAGACAAAATATTGGCACCCCCCTGCCTTTAAACATAAATTGTTTATACGTATCTTAATGGCACAACAACAATACGAAATTTAAAAAAAGGCAATAATTTCAATATTACAGAAAGGATCATCAATTTTATTCTGACATTCTTATTTTGGATGAAATGGTATAATGTACTGGAAGGGCTGGAAACAAATTTATCATTCTGAGATAAAGGAGCTCCGTTTTAATTCAGCCAGTTCCCAGACTTACAAAAGTTCATCTTGTTTCATTTATAAAACGTTTACAAAGCTATTTCGATCTCTTCGTCAAAAGAATTGCCACTCGCTTTTTCTTTTTTTGTTACACCCACCGTTGATGTCGTCATAGAAACGGAACCTCTTCGAACCCCTGCGTCAGAGAAAAGGCCTCTTTTTAAGAAATTAATAAAGAAGAGGAAAAGTTATTTAGAGCGAAAGAAGATTCTCAATAGGATTTAGGCGTCAAGTGGAAGACAACTCGGAAAGTCGTAATACGAAGGTAAACAGAATTTAAACCGAAATAACTTTTTTACCAGCCTTAGGACTAAATAATGACCAGAAAAAGGGATATTTACTTTATAGGGTCACTCATTAAATTAATTGTAAAAGAAGGCGTTAAATTAGTGAAATAAATGAAGGCTGAAGATAGTTCCACATTCAAGCTTGATGGACGTGTTCCAGGATTTGTTCGTTTCTCTCGGCGAGTGCCTATACCAACGGAATCCTTTATCCTATGCTTCGTCAGCTGCTGTGGATGATACCTTCAAGGAACGCAACGAAGGCATATAATCCTTCTCTACGTTTGTGCTGAGATTCAACGATTGTAAGCTATCCTTGCGTTCGCCGAAGATATCAACCACAGCAACTGACCCAGTGCTCGGACTAACCAAAGGAAGAAATTACTGATGGACGATGACCATTAAGTACCGATATTGAGCTGTTTTCCAATTGGTGAACACCCTAACGAGACTTCAGAAAATTAGTTACTAAACAAAAGATATCGAAATCTCGATCCTATCCTGATTCGGATCTTAAGGCTGTCATCGATTGGAGTTGCTTCCTAACGTTTTGCTAGCACGAGTGGTAACCTTCTTCAGAGGTCCTTCCAACTCTGTTAAGAAGCAACTCCAATTGGCGACGGCCTTTAGACCCGAATCGATACTGCATCAGTAAGCCTCATGGGACAAAAGCCTCTATCAATTTGTCAAAACCTATTGATCGCGTAAGAAATGGGCCTGTGTGCATCAGACTTTGAGGAATTTTTTACTGTAAGAAACTTTAGTAACTTTTGGAACAAAATTGTTGTAAACGAGCACAAACACTATGAAATATTAATCTGAAAATTCATTTTTGAATTTTTTACTCACTACACGCTACCTCAAATTAATGAGGGAAAAATTGTTGCTGTTGTCACACCCCCGCCGGGAATCGAACCCGAGACCTTTGGCTTTACGCACCAATGTTCTGACCACTAAACTACGAGAGGTGGCACCGGCGCGGGTGTGATAACAGCAACAATTTTTCCCTCATTAATTTGAGGTAGCGTGTAGTGGGTAAAAAATTCAAAAATGAATTTTCAGATTAATATTTCATATTAATCTAACTCACTTGTAAAAGTTGTCTAAAAATGTATGTATGTTTAACAAACACTATTCTCAATATGTCGTCAATTTGATGTCAACGCACTGGTCAGTATATGGCGTCGATTCATGACGTTATCAGCACTGACCAGCATGTTGGATCATATTTCGGAACACGCCCATAATCAACCTTGCCAGGATCTTACTAGAATAAAATTTTTCCTTATTTCCTGTAAACCTTAATAAACTTTGTGTCGATAAGCCGTATTATAACTACAGTTTCTGTAGAATTAAATACTTTAAACGGAGCATATGAAATAAAATTTGATTTCTGAATTGAAGGTTTTACCATAGGTTTTAGATCATGGTGTAATAACAATAAGCAGATGGTTAAATTGACAATGAAGGAAAATTTCAATAAGAATCCATAAAAATAGAAATGGGTCATTAGGTGGAAAAGTCGTTAGAGTAAGTGTCCTTTAAAACGATATAACACGTGTTACAGCAGTTCCCGCTAAATGTTCGAGGGAAAGCAATATTCCGACAATTAAGTACGTACTTTCATGAAAATTAAATTTACGATTACGACATCTTCGAATCAAGTCAATTGGAAAGCAAGATAACAAGATAGCTTCCCCTTTCCCATATTTTTAAACATTTTGCTATTGATAGGCAAAATTGGTCTTGGTGTCGGGAAAATGAGAGACCAAAACCAAGACCAAATAAACAAGACCAAGATTGAATATGCCAGACTAACACCAAACACGCGCAGTACTAAACAAAAAATTATTACTTCCATTGGAGTTAAACTATTTGAAGGAACTATAATATATTTATTTCTTGGAACAAAACATTTTTAGTTTGGAAAAAGGGGTCTACAAGGATATTCTCGGAGTAAGTGTTCTTTGTTTCGATATCTATATAACACATGGTTGAAATATAGAGACAAATTAATTTTTATTCAATTTTTTTTAATTCCTTCAAGTTTCCCGTACTATTTTGTTCGCTAATATAAAAAAACTTACGTACCGGGACTTGAATCTTGACGAAATTGTTGTATAAACTAAAATGGGTGGTTCAGCTTGCCAGTTTCGATGATTTAGGGAGCCGTACCATAGGCTCAGCTATAATGGGGGGTTATTAAAGTGAAACCAGACTAAAACAAGTCCCTGGAGGAGGGGAGCAGTTCTTTCAGTACTCAGGGTGGCAGAGATCATGAGGATCGGTATTGCACTCTGATGCACAATACTGCGATGTGGAAGGCAACGGGAAACCACCACATTATAATCCCAAGTGAAACTTAAATGAAGAGATATTAGAAAGAATAGGAGAGCAGAGGTCGTCAGTCCTAAGACTGGTTGAACACGTACCTCCACTCTTCCTGAGCTAAACTTCGCATTTCCCCAAAAATAGAAAAACCCACATCTTTAACTATTTGAGAACAGTAATCTAATCTAGGTCTACATATACCCCTCCTAACTCCTGTTTCTGCCTCTAATATGTCTCTGCCTAGACCTTCATGCCTGAGAAGGTCTTCTACCAACTTATCTCGCCTATTTTTTATAGAGTCCTCTGTTGTCTTCTTCCTTCTAATACCTGTTCATTTCTAACCTTCTCTATCCACGTTATCCTCATCATCCGCCTATAACACCACATTTCGAACGCTTCTAACCTTATCTTTTCCGCCTCGCCCACTGTCCATGTTTCGCACCCGTACAACGCCGTGCTCCAAACATACACCTTTAACAACCTTTTTCGAATTTATAAATTAAGTGACTTCTTTTTATTAAAGGCGACACGACCCTGCACTATCCTCTGCTCTATATCTACTACTTCTTTCATCCTGACTTATCTAAAATCAGCCACTTCTTCTAATTTTTCGTCTCCTACCTTTTTATTCGCTCATTTCCTACTTTTTCTTCCCTTACATACCAGTATTTTAGTTTTACTTTTATTTAAAATTCTCACAATATTAAAAAATATTTTTTTTCGGATTTGACCATATCACTTTAAAAATTATGGTTTTTCTCCAGTTTCAGGTCAAAATATTTATATTTAGAAATCTCTTGATCTTCTTGAGCTACATTTTAATTAGTTATTTATATGATACTGTATCAATAAAAGTATTTTTAACTTCGTTTCGGAAAAACTATTAGAACTCATGAACTAAAAAAGTTATGTCTCGCAAAAAATATATTTTTTAATATGTATAGGAGAAGAACTAGGAACTGTGTTTAGATTTTATTATTGGAATCTTTTACTAGCCATCCCAATAACAAAAGATGAGAAAACTGTAAGCCTCACTTGAATGGTATAGTATTTTAGTAAAATTTCTTACATCTATCGCCAGTATCGTAAAAAAATGTTCCAAAAAAAATGTGTCTCAATATCCTTGCGGTTTGTTCCTATAATGTTGATTTTAAACGTGATTTTAAACTGCAAATTTAAAAATGACGGGGTTAAAATAAAAATTCTGAAACAATCGAAGTAGTAGGTATCTCATCTGCATCGTATTAAGATTAGGGACATTGTATTTTTGACAAGTACCTACTACTATATATTTAATTATACTGTATAATTGTAAACTCCATAAAACGTCGAAATTGCTTGACTTTGGTTGGTTTACATTGTTTTCTATACAATATTACACTCTGAATAGCGTCACGCTCACTCTAGTTAACGACAATAATGCGGCATTATAAATCATTGAGCAGTACTTTTTAAGTTGCCGAAATAGATAAGAACTGCAGCTGTATACGTTGTTGAAGAAGATGATCCTGTCCCTCCACCAAGCATCAAACAAGCACTTCATGCAGCGAAACTATTAAAAAAATACTTTTTACATAATCAAATTGATCCGGCAGTATCTCAAGATATAAGTAAGATACGTAACAAAATACAATTAAAATATTGGAGCAGCAAAAAACATTAGACGAAGATAACAGGCTATACGCAATGTATGAATAATAATGTTCGTGTGCAAAATGTCTACTATATTGGTAAATGCATATTATTATAGAATAGTAAAACAATATCTTTTATTTCTCTCCATTTAACGACCTCTCTTTATAACGCCAAAAATGTTCAGTCCCTTAAGTGTCGTTATATAGAGTTTCCACTGTACTTTGAAAATGTTATTAGGAGAGGTTAAAAGAAAACATAATTTGTTCTTATTTTTGTCAGAGATGACTCAAATACGTTACAACTTGTCTGCAACAATATCGCTGTTAAGCAATCCAATTGTATTTTATTATTTATTTTATGTAATTAACATTTTGAATAAATATATGTAGATAACGTAAATTACAATTAGCTAAAGCGATGATTTGGAAATTCTGGTTTTTGGTTCAATTTTCGCACTGTTCACGGTAGACTGATATTACTCACTACATTTACCATTATTTGCGCTTTTGTATCTTGTTTGAAACGTATCTATCTATATTGGCTATTGCCAGCTATTTCAATTCCTGTATCCATACAATTTTCCGACAACATCTGTTCCATTTTCCAGCTTTATATGTATCATTTGTATCCGAGTTCTTGCTACATCTATCACTTTTGTTTTTTTAGTACTTATTTGCATGTATTTTCATACCGTAATACCTTTTGAATTTTATACACAAGTTATACGTTACATTATCGTTATGTTCCGATAAATAGAAGTATTTTAGTAATCAAACGAGTGAAAACACACGAACATTAACGAAATACTCTACAAACGTTTCGGTTATTTAGCAACTAACTAGAGTATTTGTTAAAACATATGTGCAGAAGTTCGTTTCTGTTTTTTGATTATTAGAATAATTTTTGGTAAACCTCGCATCATTGGTATTCTAACACATTGTGCCCTCATCATCATCATACAGTTCCAGTTCCTCTTATTGACGTGACAACGTCTTATAATTCGATAGAGCCGGCTGCACGCACGAAAAAACATGACTCGTGCGGCGTTCCGTTTAAGGCTTGAAGTGCAAGCGAGAGCGCGGAACGAGCGACAAAGAGGCACAATCGGCCTTCGCGTTTGGCAGCGTTCGACATCTGTCTCTCTCCTACTTGAGTGAGCGATGCGTCCGCGTGGACAGCTGCTATACAATAATACATTTCTATTTACCTCCTTCTCTATATCCATACAAAATATCTATCAAACAAATAAAATTAAAATTTTCTTTTGAAAAATGAAACCATTCCATCAGTATTTTCTTATGACGTTGTCACGTTCAACTATCGTCAGTAAACCGACTTTACAGACAACCGCTTTTTTTTATTGAAATTTTCGCTTTCCTTGAAAACTAGAACAATACATATCTCTAACTTTGTAAATTATAATGGTTATCTATAATGCAGGTTTTAGCTCTGAACCTTTTAAGTCGTGTTTCATCTCCTAATATGTCTTTTACTTGCCTTTTATGTCTATTAGAAGCTTAAAAAGAGGGCAAAGAGACATTCTAAGAATGCCTTCTAATTCTTTAACTTAAGAGAGCCCAAAAAATTCCAAACTCCTTGGAAATGGATAATCTAAGATATTGGATCGATATTGTTTTCCGGGTTCAGTGTCATGTTCCATGGAATTCTGAAGTTCCAAATTGATATCAGCACTTGCCAAATCACTACTTGTCGTACCTTTAGCAAGGAACTACGAAATTCTGTGAATTACGACAAAACAGCCCGCAAAACAATATCGAATTGATATACGCCAGCTGTGTAAAACTGAAAACTATAAGATATTGTGGCGTGCTAATAAATATAATCCAAAATTCTTAGAAAACCATTCGAAAAACTTCACTTTTTAGATGAACCCAAAGCTAAAAAACTATGAATTTAAAGTCTTTCTTTTATTACAATGTGTGAAAGATCAGATACAAAATGGGGTTGTAAATATTTTCATATAAAATGATTGATGTTGATTTTACATCAATGTAATTATTTGCAACCCTATTTTGGCTCTAATCTTTCACGATAAGCAAACTATTTTGACATCAGTGTTTTTTGTCAATTAAAACGGGTGAAACAGGTAAATAAGGAAGGATATAAAAGAATTATTTGTTTCTAAACTGAAGAAAGTAAAACTAAAAACTATCTCAATCACTTCAAACAGAAAAATATGAATCATACTCAATCTTCGCAGCTAGTGATATACTACAAACACCGCTATTAGTCTAGAGAAACTTCAATGCTTGAAAAATGAGACAATGCCTGCAAGGTTTCCTTAAAAACTATTTTATACTTAAGTGAATATAGAAAATTAAATAAGTACTACAAAAAGATATTTATTAGAAAAAAGTATTTTGAAAATACGTGTTTTGCATTTTTAAAATACAAAAGTATAAATAGTTTCCCCTAACCAGGACCCTATAAAGCACCCACATGTGCCCTTTACAGGTTAACCTATTTAGGACCACGGAAGGTACCACTGCCAGGGCCCTGTAAGGTGGACCAATCCGAGTCGGAGTATTTGAAGCATCATATGCATAATCCGGTCCTGATATTTTTTTTTATTTGAGCCCTAATAGAAAAGCTGAGATGGCCGATCAGATTCGGATCTCAGTCCTACTTATTTTCTACTCAGGATCCTAAGTCAATATTCACATTTTCCTAAAGCTAGAGCATCCCACATCCTTAATTGCCTACCCGTGATCCTCCTAAATCCTGTTTCTGCTTCCAATAGGTCTCTAACTAGCGCTTAATATCTGATAAGGTACACCCTTCATTTTTCTAATGATATTATTCTTCTTAAATGATATCCTAAACTCAAACTTTAAATGTGGTACTTTCATGGCTCAATGTTCAGATACCTTAACATTTGGTTTTAAGGGTCCAAACACCATTTCAACGCATTAGTTTACCACATGAAGTATATAAGAACATAAAGGTTCATTCTTTCGTTACCAACGCAACATTCAGAGCAAATAAACAATAAAATTTTTAGTAAAGTATACAAAAATTGTCTTTGATCAAGCTACCGTTTCGGCTACAATAATAAATTGTCTCAACAAAACAGGAGTAGACAGACGAGCAAAAACAGTACAAAAACTGTGATGGATTCTTTTCACCACGTCTTGAGATGTAAGTAAATTTTTAATTTACTAGAATCGATGAGAAAATATTATTAAGCTAAGACAATAAACGCATTTGCACCTACACTCTTTAACCTTTAACAATAAGTGTGTAAACAAACAATATATAAACAAAGGAATATATTATAAGGGATGATGTTTAGATGTTGTTGGTTTCAAACAAGACACTTCAACATGTTGAGCTATGTTTAATTAAAAACGAGTACAGAAAAAATACAAGTTGCAAAAATATACCCATGTAGATACTCAGTGAATTGAATAATTGAATTGCATTGGATGAACTGCTTGAATTGAATGAATTGAAATACTTGAACTGAATAAAATTAATTGAGTCTTGAACTGATTTTCTTGAATTGCTTGAATTGAATGCGTTGAAATACTTAAACTGAATGACATGAGTGAATTGAAATACTTTTCTTGAACCTATTTCTAATTAAACATAGTTCAAGATGTTAAAGTATTTTGTTTGAAGACAACAACATCTAAACATTGGTCCTGCGAGCCGGATTTAGTGACGCGAACTTATTTTGAAGTGTATTTTGTATTCACGGAACTTCGTATGTACGAACTTGAATGTTTTGATGTTGTTGTCTTCAAACAAAACACTTCAGCACCTTGAGCTACGTTTAAGTACAAAAAAAATACAAGTTGCAAAATGGTCACTAAAATGGAATTGGATCAAATTCATTCAGTATCTACAAGTACAAGTACAAGTCTGTACTTGTTTTTAATTAAAGATAGCTCAAGATATGGAAGTGTTTTGTTTGAAGACAACAACAACTAAACAGATGACATAAACCATGTAGGTGTATGCATTTAGGATATACTTGAGTTCACTAAAAGAATATCGTTTATGACAACAATCGGATAATAATTTATTAAACAAATTTTTCTGTTTGTTAATATGATTTGCATCTTTTGATAAAAGCAGCCCAACTCGCTTATAACGAACACGGGCTATAACGAACACTTGGTTTAAACGAACGAAATTAACGTTTAATTAATTAATTAATTTAAACGTGTGTTATTTATACTTGGATACAACCAAAACATTTTTAATGATCGATCGGCTTTAGCGAATATTTTTTAACCGGAAATTAGCAGGTTCGATCGCTTATAACGAATCAATATATTTCCTTCGGAATATGTGTTATTGTGTATATAAAAGTTTGCTATTGTTTTATCAATAAAGATACAAATGAAAATCTCCAATAACGATAACCCAGTTATAACGAGCAAACTTTTTGTCCTTTGGTGTTCTTTAAAACTTTGTTTGAAATTTGCATACCCTATCTTTCTTGGTCAAAAAACAACGTCCAGGGTTACGACATTCGGATTTAACCTACTTATCTTTAGAAGTCATCACTAAATTATAGGGGCCCGTTGTGATTAAAATAATGTAATATAAGATCAAGGTCCTCGTTCCGAAAAACCGAAATTCAGTTTCTTCCAGTTATATTTTGATTTAGCAAATTTAAGCCATAGAAAGATTATAATTTATCCGTAGGTATTAAAAAGGCAAAAATTAACTAGTAGGTTGGTTGAAAAGATTTTTGACGAATTTATTCCACCCCTTCCAATGATCCTTTTTATCTTTACTCTTTGATGTCTGTATAAATGCTGCTCCATTAGGGAGTGACCTGTCTTAAAGACCACAATAGGTAAAACATGTTCATATTGAAGTCACATACAATTAATGATAGGAAAAGACATAAAAAAATTACTTCAAATCTTCGTTGTTGAAATGTCTATATTAATATTTTTTAATATTTCAACAATCACGTTGTAAAAATATCCGAAATTGACCAAATTTTAGATCAGCAAAGGCAATAAAATAAATTTGAAAATTTATTTTTTATCCACTACAAATTACCTAACATTAATGACAAAAAACAGTTACTGCTGAAACACCCTCGCCGGGAATCGAACCCAGGACGAATCAATGCCCTAACCATTATTCTACGAAAGGTAACGGTAATAACAACCCCGAAAGGTACTTATTAAGTCACAAATTCGTCTAACTAAAGTTTTTTAAAGCACACCAACAAACCTTCCAAATTGATATAGAATCTGAGATAACTTTTGAAATCACAAAAGATGCCTGTTTTTAGAATTTTACATTACCTTCAAGGTTTTCCATAAGAAATAACAAAATATCCAGATTCTAATCCTAATCTTAAACTTTATCCAATTTCGATTAACTCTACCGTATAGAAGATTTGTAGTAGTTCTTCAACTTAAATTACGTTCGTGTAACTGACACAAATATTGCTGATCACTCATCCCTAAATAGAAGGAGAAATGAAATCACGCAGAGCTAATTATGATATGCAGGATATGCAGTGCAATCCCCAATTTCTTTGTAAGAAACAAGATCATTTAGAAAATACACTCATAACCGTTTTTAATTAAAGAAAAAGAGCAGAAAATAGCTCGGCATTTTTCCCACTGTTGCGACACACTCTTCATTAACCACGGCACTCACAAACAAAGGAAAAAACAGCCGCAACGAAAGCACTTGTAAAACTAACGAGACGAATGTCCTTTATCCTTGTGTATATAAGTACGTCCCTATAAACTTACATGTCTCCGTTTTTGTCATTCTGACAACACCAAACCTCCTGGCTGTAGGCTGGCGGATAGGAAACTTCTGAGCCGCAATTCTCCTCAGACGGTAGGAACTGGAAAGTTTCGGGAATGTCCGAACTATTTTTACAAGGATCGCATTCCTTTTGGCACGAACATTCTGACCTCTCATGGCGATTAGAATAATCTGGAAATAAATAAATCCTAAAAAAACTATGGCTTATAAATTCATCTAAACTTCAACTAAGCACATCAGTACGGGTGAAAACCGACTTCAATGACGACCTTAATACCATATTTTATTTTATAGGGACAATCAAGCATTAATGAATCCTCTATCACTCGTAATCTTTTGTAAAAATTACTTTATACCTAATCTTGTATCGATTTTACACATTTCTCTAAAAAGGGAACGCAAACTTATTTATAAAGGTACAGAAAAGATAAATTTTTAATTACAAAAGCATAAAAATCATTACCAGACTTTTACCACACGGAATACTTCTAAATTTCCTAACAGAAATTTCTAGAGACGAACAAATGTACGCAAATCTTTCGTATCTTTTAAAGAGTTCAATGGGAGATAAATTATTTCAACTCTTAATTCTAAATAAATTCAAACTACGATAAAAAAATAATTATTCTAGTGTTGCCATATTTTTGTAAGTTACTGTCGGTCATTACAGTTCATTGATTTACGAGGCAGAATACTTTTGAAGTTCCTAACAGATACTTCCAGAGACGACAAAATGCCTGCAAACCCTTATTTCTTTTACTATCGCATTTAGAAGGGAATTATTTCAACTCTTAATTTAACATACACAAAATGATAGAAGAACTTCAAACCAGGATAACATATTTAATTTTTACAGAGTTTCAAATAGAACGAAACACCTGTGATTGTATTAATGCTTATAAGCGGCCATCTTTAGTCATTTATTGTTATGGTATTGTTGCCGCTGTCGGCCATTACGTTTTTCTCATTGTTGCCGGTGTCGGCCATCATGTCTCTTTAATTGTTGCTATATTGTTGTCATATTGTTATAAACTACTGTCGGCCATTACAGTTCATTGATTTACGAGACAGAATACTTCTGAAATTCCTAACAGATATTTCCAGAGACGACAAAATGCCTGCAAACCCTTATTTCTTTTACGATCGCATTGAGAGGGGAATTATTTCAACTCCTAAATTAACATACACGAAATGGTAAAAGAAATTTGAGCCCCGATAACATAAATAATTATTATGGAGTTTTAAATAGAACGAAACACCTTTGGTTCTATTAATGCTAATAAGCGGCCATCTTTAGTCATCCATTATTGTGGTATTGTTGCCGTTGTCGGTCATTACGCTTTTCTCATTGTTGCCGGTGTCGGCCATCATGCCTCATTAATTGTTGCTATATTGTTGTAAGTTACTGTCGGCCATTACAGTTCGTTAATTGTCAACTATCAATCAGCGAATACTTGGGAAGAACGATGCGTTTATAATTTTTAAACGCTATGAAGGTAATCTTGAAATGTATTTAAGTTGGAGACTAAGATGAAACGAATACAAATGACAAATTCCTAACCAAAAGAAATAAAACGAAAAAGGATTTCCTGAAAGCCATTTTCTGAGTAAAAGTGTTACATAAATAAAAGCCCAATATCGTTTCTAAACCTTTTCCGACACGGTATAAAAGGAGTTGTACAGTTCACTCAGATTTTATATGCCATTCGTGTTTTGCGTGGGTATATCTCCATATTTTTTACGAATTGGAATTCATATTCTCACACGTACCTAATCCAAAAGTAAAACGGAAGTTCAACGTGCCGTGACTTCAAGTCACATATTCCCCCTTATTGAAATTACTTTGGGAATAAAAAAAGAAAAGTAAATATCTACTATAGTACGTTTGAACCAAATGGTGAGGAATTTTGAATGTTATATTGGGCAGGTTTCTACTTATCAAAATTAGGTCATACACCTCTTAGTCTCGATAGCCTTAAAAGAAGTTTAGGTTAGGTTAGGTTAGGTTAGGCAACGATAGAATTACTGGTTGCCTATTTGAATTCTATGAATCAATCAGTTCAATGAAGCAATAAAAATATATTTCTTTTTGCTTGAAATTCATTTGTGACTACTAAAGTTGTATTTTACCAATTTGTGAATTAACCTTAACAGACAGATATATGTGATACAAAACTGTTCAAGAATTTCACAAAACGCCCTCACGTATGTACACGAGAAACTGTGTCTCAACTGTTTTAAATTGAAATCCCTTTCAAACGGTTTCACATGAATTGTGGCGTTGTTTGCAGTATGATGCACAGTAAACGTGAAAATAGACGCTATCGTAGACAAAGACGCGGCTATTATTTCTTCTTATAATGCAAGGTACCTATCCGCAACAATGCTTGTATACCTACCCATTCTTCTCATTAAGTGCATAAAGGTGCATTAAAGTTTGATGAAATGAGAATTTGGAGATTTTTCTAGACGAGTTGTGCAATTTGCATTTACGAAACATAACTCACGCAGATGCACTTAAAGCTATCTACTGAAGGCACTCTAAAAGGAAACTATATAGGGCAGTATCAACTTGTTCTCCAAAACAAGCAAAAATAGAAGAGAATGAAAAGTAGTTTTCTACATAGAGCGCAGACATTTGCGAAAAAAATCAGGGTCACGTTCGATATGCACACAATGGGATAATATTCCCACTTTATTACTTACAGATTCATACAGTATCCATAGATTAAGTTCTTGATCAGAATTCTGTCAAAAGTGGTGGATATCATCCTCACCGAACGGCTTGTCCCAGAGGTCTAGACCATTGCTTAGCATTCGGGAGGACGACGGTTCTATTCCGGGTCTGTCTGCTTTGGTCCAAGTTTTTCTGTGGTTTCCTTGGATCATTTAGGCAGTAGTACTCCACAGATAATCTTTCATTCTCTTCTGCCTTCATTTCGTCCGTCTCATCTTTCTCACTTGAACCACCACCCACCCAATCTCACGATTCCTGAAAGAAGGCTGAAGAGGGCCTTCCGCCCTACCTTCCGGTGTAGTCCGGAGGGACTGCCCGCCCCCCAAGATGCCATATAGTCAGTTTCGATCTTATTGCATAAAGTACTGAAAGCAGTCTGCACTACAGCAGCGTAATCAAACTCAGAGATAGATAGGAAGTGTGTCGCTTTATCCTTTCTCTCCAAACAAGAGTTGGAGAGATGCGGCTGAGGAAGTAACAGCAGATAGAAATGATTTAGCATCTATCTCTTCCGCTGTGGTAAATGATAAAAAACATTTGGATGTTTCATTCCCACCAGCTACTCATATTGATGGACGAACAATTCCTCGATACTGCGCGAGAGGGCACGATGAAAGGCCTTCTTCAGCCTCCTTTTAGATATCGTGAGAATGAGTGGGTGACGATTGGAATGGGAAAGACAAGGGAGACGAAATGGAGATAGAAGAGAGTGAAATATTATCTCTGGAATGTGACTGCCCCAGAATTTGCCTAAAAGATCCAATGAAACAACATAAAAACTGCGACCAGATGGACAGGAAATTGAACCAGTGTTCTCCAAAATGCTAAGTAATAGTCTAAAACCCTAGGCCATGTCGTTTGGTGTGATGTAGGATACTCTCTCCAGGATTCTATTGCTGTATGGTTCCGATAGAATTGAAACTGCTACTAGTTCATAGTAAGATTACGATAGATAGCCTAGTCATCGCTATCGTTGAAGATTTACGTATTGATGAGAAGAAACAAGTTTGAAATAATGATAATCTTCTGACGGTTACGGCAGAGAGCTTATTGTTTTATTCAACAGGCGTGCACATAGACTGAAGCTCCTGCCATTTTATTTTTACCAAGGATTTGGACATGAGACGGGCCGCCGCGAAATTCGTAGGAAAAATTGCTCAATTTTCTCCAGAGAGTCATAACTGGTGATGAATCATGGGTTTATGGTTATGGCGTGGAAACCAAAGCTCAATCATCCCAATGAAAGCTGCCGCTAGTGCCAAGACCGTAAAAAGCGCGCCAAGTTAGGTCAAATGTAAAAATTTTGCTCACAGGTTGTTGTGTTCTTGTCACAGGGTAGGACTGTTAATAAGGAATAGTATCTGAAGTTATGCGCAATTCGCGCGAAGCAATCGGCCAGAAACGCTCGGATTTATGGAAGAAAAAAAACTCATACAACTCTGCTTGTACACGAATTTTTGGGAAAAAAAAACACTCATAATGCTGCACCGTGTTCCCCAGCTCTGGCCCCCTGTGACCTTTTATTGTTCCCGAAACTGAAGAGAATCATGAAAGAACGACGCTACGCTACGATTAAAGTTTATATCTTTAATCGCAGCGTAGCGTCGTCCTTTCGGCATCGAAAGAGGAACTGAATAAGATCACCAAAAATGATTTTTTGACGCGCTTGAAACTCAAAACTCGCAATACTGTTTGAACAGACCTCGTATTTTAATTGTCTTACAGAAAATATCACCAATGACATGCATAAGCCTGTATAAGTGACAAGCTCACACCTGTTTAAAACATTTATTTTTAAGAAATTCACTTACGTTTTCTTTTGGACCGTTTGTAATCTTTTGAATCACTGTCGTCACTGCTGTAACATATTTTTCTTCTCTTATGATGTGGCGAATGATGATCGTGTTCGCCTAGTGAAACGGCCTCTTTATCTTTTGATGAAACGGTGGATGACGAGGTTAAACGCCAACGGTTGATTACAGATTTTGGACTTGAGTAAAGACTCGAGCATTTTCTGTCGTTCTTTATGGCATTGACCTAAAATAAAAAAAAGGTGTGAAAGCATTTTACTATTAATCAAAAATTAACCCTATCTTTATATTCGCTCATTCCCTACTTTTCTTTCCTTGCATACCAGTATTTATGTTTTACTTTTATTTATTTTCATACAATACTGTTTTGTCAATACCCCCTCCATTTTATTTAAGGCTATCTATCTCTAACTCCTTCTTGCTAGATGCTAATACTAGTAAATAATCTACAAATCTAAGCATAGTAATCTATTAACCCTGTATATCTATCCCTACAGTTGTCCTGTCTTTAATGATATTTATCCTGTCTTCGATCTATGGATTAAAAAAGACGGGTGAGAGTGAACATCCTCTTATGTCTCCCTTTCTAATATTTACTTCTCTACGTTGCTGCTCTAGCTTTACAATAGGTTCAATACCACGGAAAATCATAAAAATGCCGATTTTAGTCTTAGCTTTGTAGTTTTCCATCTTTGTAGAGAAACAATTTAGGAAAAAAACATTTGGAAGAAAATGATGAATGAGCTCGTATAGTAGGTACTTAGCGACATGAATACAAGAAAAATTATCCTTTAGAATCCTGTAGTTCATTCATCACTCTGAAATCTTACATTTTGACAATAAATAAAGCAAATTACAATAAATTACCATTTGCTGATGATTCTCGAATAAAGTCATTTAAATGAGAAAATGAAGTGTTAGAATCCTATGTAAATTCATGCAAAGATAGTTTTACAGATCTTAATTGCATTTTAATGTGGAATGTAATCTGCTATGGTAACAAGAAATTTATTTCAAATGATAAAATGAAGATGTTACAGAATTTCGGGTCGTAATTTTATCGTTTTGCACTTAAAGGCAGCGGCACAAGACTAACTCAGCACTGGTAAGGGGTAACAATTTTCTGTTGTTGAGGTAAATAAAACAAATTGGAAAATACGAGTATTTATGTACACGTGGTCGAAATTTTACTTCTTTCTACATATTTATTTACCCAATATACATCTTATATGTATAAAAGAAAGTCGTGTTAGTTACACTATTTATAACTCAGGAAAGGCTGAACCGATTTGACTGAAAATTGGTGGGGAGGTACCTTAGAACATGGCATAAAACGTGGTATAAGAAAACGCAACTGACAGCAAAACGAAAAATTTATCAGTCAAAATATCAGTCTAGCCGTTCATTTGTTAAAAATTGTAGAACAAAGTGAAGAGGAGTTGCGATGTTTAAATGGAATATATACTATTTGTGGTCAGATTTACTTGAAACTTGGTCTTAATGGTCTCTCATGTAATTTCTGAAAGATCTATCTCGACATTTTAAAAAAAATTCAACTTCCTGGGGGGGGGGGTAAAAAGGTGTTGCAATTTTTGTTTGGGACATACTTTATTTGTGGTTGAATTTACTTGAAACTTAGTATACGTATATGCCCCGAGATAAAAATGTTCAGTCTCTCAGAGTCTCTGAAAGCGAGACTCGAGTTTCCGTCTTACATCGAGAGACTGGCGAGAGACTGTCAAAAAAACTGTTTCGCGTCTCTGAACGAGAGACTCAAATCTCTGAACGAGAGACTCGAATCTCTCAATAAAGTGGTGTCTCGATAAACATGGTTAAAATTCAACATATTTCACAGATCCCAGTCTTCCTACGAGAGACTCGAGTTTCTCAATTTTTCACTTTTATTCATTCAGTCTCTCTGTGAGAGACTCGAATCTCTGAATTAACAATTTTATCGTTCGAGTCTCTCATACAGAGACTGTGAGAGATCCATAAAAACACCTAGGCAATAACTGAGGGACTGTGAAAGAGTGTGAGAGATTCTCTCAGAGACACTGAAAGACTCTGAGAGACTGGAGAGAGACTGAAAATTTTTGTCTAGGGGCTGTTTGATATTATAAATCAAATGAAGAGGTTGCAACGTTTCCATGGGGTATATTTTATTTGTACTCGGATTTACTCGAAAGTTGCTCATTCTTGGAATTAAGCAAATACGTGTTTTGGCAATTTTTAAAAATCAACCCTTAAGGATGGAATGTTTTTGCTACGTTTGTATTTGAAATCTAAGATGGCGACATTACATAAAATTAAAACGTTGTAAGGGTGAATTGGGAGTTAAAAGGTTTTATAGAGAAACAATATTAATTTCTGCGAGCGAAGCCAAGGGGGAAAAGCTAGTATAATAATATCGTTACTTGGGGGAAAAGGTCATTGCAAATGTTTTTTAGGTAGAAATTGAAAAGTATTACTATCCAATTACCTTATTTTGAACGAGGGTCTTAAGGAGAGCTTCGAGCCGTGTAGCTTCCAAATAGGTGGTATTTTCGACAAATTTGGAACACAAATCTTCAGTACTGACGGCTTTATCTGCCACTTCCATATTATGTGGCTTCAATGGACATCAGCAGGCCCTTATAACGAGCTAGAAGTTAGTTGCTCAGATACGGTTTCAAGTCTGGAACTATACTCCATGAAACATCTGGAACAAAAGGTCATAGGTCAATATATTGCATTCACGTTATATATGTTAGCCTAACTCAACATCACATTTTCGAAAACAAGGAAAAGTTGTTCTGCATTATTAATTATTTTAAGTCATTTCCTTTAGAGCAGCCAAATAATTAACAAGGAAGTTAGTAAATGATTTATTAATGACTTGAAGATGTAATATATGGTTCAGCTTTGTCTAAAGCTTGAAATAGAATGCTGAAGTGGTTATAGTTATAAAATCCGTTTGCTTTTGGCCATCTGTTTTGACTTGTAAATTAAAAGACGAATTTTAAAAATTAAATAAACTCTTAAAATTTCCACTGAATAATATTCAAACACTGCATGGCTCTACCATAAGATCTTTCTAATTCTATCGCTACTCGTCTCCTTCAATACGAGAACATTTTAATGTCTTTATTACATCATCAAAATTACCTTTTTCGAGAAACCTCCGGATGATATCTGATCGAATAAATATCAACAATAAAGCTTTCTTTTTTACTTTATGTCTGTTATGTTACGAAAACACAAAAGGAGTTTTTCATGTTGTGGATAAAATATACCTTTAGTCTGCTTTCTGCCAATCAAATTCTAACTGATGTCACATTTATTTTCGACGACAAAGACTGAAAACCCCGAAAAACTTTTTCATTTAATCATTTGAACAAGAACGTTACCGAAAAACGTCAATATCGTTCTTGCATGGGTTTCTAGTTTTCAACAAACCTTAACAGGGTTGACAATGAACTCAAGCGATTCTGTTGTTACTAAACTACAAAAGGGTATGTTTTCGTTTTTTTGTGCCGATTTCACTCAATTTGTTTTTTTTGTAAAGAAACTGTTGCCTGTAATGGCATCATTCCAATTGTTCATAATACTTAAAGACGGTTGTTATAACTAAAAAACAATTTAAAAGTAGCCTATAAACACTATTGAAAACCTTCTCTTTATGCATGTTAACAATTCCATCGTAATCTGTTTAGCAGACAGACCTAACTGTAATTAATGTCTCAGTGGTATATAAATAACGATATGAGTTTGATATTAAGGCTAGGGTAGGAAAAGGCAACACTAACGAAATTAATGTTACTATGATAATGTCCTTAAAGTTTATTAATTTATTGATGTGAATTAATGAACAACACGCAAAACTAACATCTAGTCCTCTGTTTAGTTACCCGAGTTAAAAATATTGAGTCTCCCAGAGTCTCTGAAAGTGAGACTCGAGTCTCCGTCTCCCATCGAGTGTCGCTGAGAGAAACTGTCGAGAGACTCGAGTCGCTCATAGAAAGATCCTTATTTCGTATCCAGTCTCTGAACGAGAGACTCGAATCTCTGAACGAGAGACTTGAATTTCTCAATAAGTGGTGTCTCGATAGACATGGTGAAATTTTTCTATGTTCAACATATTTCAGAGATCCCAGTCTTTCTACGAGAGACTCGAGTCTCTCAATTTTTCAGTTTTATTCATTCAGTCTCTCTGTGAGAGACTAGAATCTCTGAATTAACAATTTTATCGTTCGAGTCTCTCATACAGAGACTGTGACAGATCCATAAAAACACCTAGGCAATAACTGATAGACTGTGAGAGATGCTCTCAGAGACGCTGAAAGACTCTGAGAGACTGTAGAGAGACTGAAAATTTTTGTCTAGGGTATGTGTGTTAGTAAGCACGTGGCTAGTTCAAGGACGGAATCAGAACTGATGCTGATTCTGGCCTCGGCGGTTATAGCTATTCGCTGATTAGGGTGAATTCGGAACCCAAGCAATGGAGACAGTAATCCACGGTTATATTATTATATAATCTCAAACATTGTACGGATAAGTTTTCTACCATAATAACATCGAATACTACAAAAAGTTTGAAGTAGTTAAATGCTTTTTGTTAGTTGGAATACCAATTCGGACTTACCATATCATATATCATTTAAATTGTTAGTACCGAAACGATAATAATAGATAGTCAAGTATTAGCATAGCAAAAAGGACTTACAGTTTCTTAAGCACTACATTACGTGACATTTACTGTTCGAGAAATGTTTGTGATATTTCAACTTGTTATTTTGGTTCCATCAGTTGAACCATCAAAATAGAAAATGACTTGATTTGCAGAGATTGAGATTAAGCTATTTCAGTTGATTTCGCGCATCAACGCTACCTATTTTATATGTCTGTTTTTTATAAATCCAGGGAATAGGCAATAAAGTTGTTTTTACGTCTCCTAAATTTTTTATTGTCGACTACATTTTCAGTGGTAGAGATAAACGCAACTGATCGTTCTTCATAAAAAACCATTTGTTTACAACACCCCCAGGATAATTACAGATGAAATTGAGACAATCAAATATTTACATCAATTCGTTTTTCTGAAATGCAATAATTTTATTTTAGTATCTGTATTTGCGAAAATATGCGTTTTTTCTGTAAAAACCTAACCATTGTATTAAGAGAACCTTTATGCAAATGAATTTGACAATACTACGAAAATTGTTTTTATACTTAACACAACACTGAAAAAAACTGAGTGACTTCACAAAGCAAAGGCCGTCGGATCAGGATGTTTTACAAGACAGCTGAAATACTACGAGGGTGGATTGATAAGTTTCCGGCCTAACCAAGAGATGACGCCACTAGGCCTACCTTGAGGTGACATTCTATAGTACCATCCTGGGATAGCTTGTAGCTATAGTTTCAGCCCGATCTCCTTGCTAGTGTAGGTTTGACAGCACGCTGAACAAGACGCCTCTGTGGTTTTCGTAAAAATGGAAAAGCAGGAAAATCGTGCTGTCATCAAATACTTTTATTTGAAGGGGTTAACGCCGAAGGAAATTAAAAAAGAGATGGACTCAACACTGGGGACATCCTCCCCGTCATATTCAACCGTTAAGCAGTGGGTTTCCGAGTTTAAAAAGGGTCGTGTGAGCACCTCTGATGGGCCTCGCTCAGGACGCCCCGTTGAGGTCACAACTCCAGATATGATCGAAAAAATTCATCAAATAGTGCTGGGAGACCGCAGATTGAAAGTGCGTGAGATAGCTGAGACCTGTAAGATGTCATATGAACGTGTGCAACATATTTTGCACCAACATTTGCATATGGAAAAGCTCTGTGCAAGATGGGTGCCGCGTTTGCTAACAGTCGACCAAAAATTGATTCGAAAAAACATTTCTACCGCAAATTTGTCATTGTATAAGCGTAATCCAAGCGAATTTTTGCGTCGATTCGTAACCGTTGACGAAACGTGGGTCCACCACTACACTCCTGAAACCAAAGAACAGTCTAAACAGTGGATTGGACCAGGGGAACCAACTCCAAAGAAGGCAAAAACAATTTTTTCGGCGAACAAGGTTATGGCTACTGTTTTTTGGGATGCAAGAGGTATTATATACATTGATTACCTTGCAAAGGGTAATACTATCACTGGTCAATACTACGCAGACTTATTGCAACGTTTGAGCCACGAGGTGAAAATTAAACGACCTCATCTGGCGAAGAAAAAAATCTTGTTTCATCACGATAACGCACCAGCGCACACGTCAATCGTTGCGACGGCTAAAATCAACGATCTAAAGTTTGAATTGATGCCGCACCCTCCTTACTCTCCAGACCTAGCCCCGAGTGACTATTTTCTGTTCCCTAATCTCAAAAAATGGCTTGGCGGTAAGAGATTTGCGGACAATGAAGAAGTAATCGAAGCTGTAAATGGTTATTTTGAGGAGCTTGACGAATCAGTCTATAGAGATGGCATTAATAGACTGGAACACCGCTATGAGAAATGTATCAGCCTTGGAGGAGATTATGTTGAGAAATAAAAAAAAAAAATTTTTAAAAACCTTGTTTTTCTTGGTCAGGCCGGAAACTTATCAATCCACCCTCGTATATTAGACATTTGAAATTCAATATTAAATATTAATGTTAATATTCATCTTTAATTTTTATCCACTGCATTGATGCATACAGCCCGGTTTCGATTCCTGACGAGGGTGTGACAATAGTAACAATTTCTACTAATTAACTTGAGGTAATTTATAGTAAATAAAAGATAAAATTTTCTCATTAATATTTACAATTTAAGTAACGAAAAAATCAATTTTGCTTTCAATTTTGTTTTTCCAATTTTTTTTCTTAACGTTTCAACTTATCTCATAAATACTTTCGTTCTTTTTCTATTCTTGAATCTCAACAATAATTCCTATTTTTCGCCATCTACGATTATTTCCTTAGTCAAAACGTTTAAACTGTTAGTCAAAAGTTTATCGAAACTATTAAGCGCGGATAACGATTTGGATTTTTTATAGATCTCATCCGCGCGCCCCATGTAGTCTTGATAAATTACTTACCTTATCTCATAAATACTGTCGCTCTTTTTCTTTTCTTGAATCTCAACAATTATTCCTATTTTTCGCCATTTACGATTATTTCCTTAGTTAAGACGTTTAAATTCTTAGTCAAAAGTTTATCGAAACTATTAAACGCGGATGACGATTTCGATTTTTATAGATCTCATCAGCGCGCCCTATGTAGTCTTGATAAATTACTTACCAAACCGTAGAAGAACCAACAACATAAACGATATTATTAATTGGTTTACGTGCCTATTACGTATAAAAGCTACATCGTCGATTAAAAACTAATAAACACTTTTTTCTTTCATTCCCACTTGCTACTAATGCTGGTAGGCGGGCACCCGTACAGTCCCTCCGGACTATGCTAGAGGGTAGGGTGGAAGGTCCTCGTCAGTCTACTTCTAGGAATCGTGGGTGAGTGGTGGTTGGGAAAGATGAGATGAACGAAATGAAGACCAAGGGGAATGAAAGGTTAATTGTGGAATATTACT
Organism: Agrilus planipennis; assembly: GCF_000699045.2. Lineage (NCBI taxonomy): Eukaryota > Metazoa > Arthropoda > Insecta > Coleoptera > Buprestidae > Agrilus > Agrilus planipennis. Next base: position 415,987 of record NW_020438940.1, on the reverse strand, counting down.
GCCTCGCCATTTGTCTATGGAATCCCAGGAAATGAAAGAGAAGCATGAACCAGGACAGACGATGTCCTCCCGAATGTCAAAGGTCTAAACCTCTAGCCTTTGCTGCTTGTTAATAATGTGCATAATAATACACTAATTGGGCCTACCCAAATTTGGGACGTTCAAAGGCTTCACGGAACTTCGAGCCTGGATCGTCTCATTTCTCATGAGACGGCGAGACACCCCAATCTCTAGTTACAAACCCAATTGCATACAGAAATGTGTCTACACTAACAAAGAAGCGATAAAAATCATTAACATAAAAGAAAATACCACAACTGGCGAAGTAAACGCCATCTGTAGTACGATACTACATTTTAGGATTACGTATGCTCCAACAAGGTCCACGTGTGTGGATATCTACTTGCTGAAAACGAATCCCGGCGTAGCAACCTCAACGTGATAGGCACGTTACCATAATCGAATAAAATAATTCGAAGTGGTCTGTATTCTTTCGAAACTGCCAGACGCGGGTCGCGACTTCGATCTTTTTGGATCTCATCAGCGCGTCGCAGACAGCTCCGACAGAACACAGACCAACTTTTATTATGGTAACGTGCCTACCACGTTGAGGTTGGCTACGCCGGGATTCGTTTCAGCAAGTAGATATCCATACATTCAAATGGACCTTGTTGAAGCATAGGTAATCCTAAAATGTAGCATCGTACTACAGATGGCGTTTACTGCGCCATTTGTGGTATTTTCTAAAACGCACTGTTAAGACAGCAGGTAAAAGTTGGTCTGTGTTCTGTCGGAGCTGCCTGCGACGCGCTGATGAGATCCAAAAAGATCGAAATCGCGATCCGCGTCTGGCAGTTTCGACAGAATGCAGACCACTTCGAATTATTTTATTAACATAAAAGTCGGGAAGTCACCGATTCGATTCTTAATCTGCCTTTTCCTGACTCAAGCTTCTTTTTGTGGTTTCTTTGGATCATTTAGATTTAGACAAATCCTTCTCTACTCAAACAACCACCAGTCACCCATATTAATGGTCCCCAACGGAAGACTAAAGGGAATCTCCTGCTCTACCCTCCGGCATTGTACCAAAGTGTTAGTGGCTGGTGAGAACGAAACGCAAACATTTTTTAGTTCATCCAATTTTTATTTTATTCAGACGTGTTAGAAACAGAATTAATGGTATAATTTACTATCTTTTTCTGCAGAATTCTCGAAGCGAACAGATTGTTTTGTATTATCTGCCTCTGGCCATGCGAAACGGCCAAGTGAGCTGTAATCCATTATTTCCCGAAGACAAGAGTCACGTCTGTAATTACGTTAACGACTCCGAGCGTTCCAAATAATACGAATTTCCCATAGGGTGTTGCCATTAATCTAGTGGCCGAGAATTATCCGATGAGCTATTCGTCCAAAAATAGAACAAAAAGCGTAACAGATCAAGAGACATCTTCTACTAGTTGAGTATTTTCAAGTGGACCCCTTGACATCACTTTGTTTAGTTGTTTATTTAGACACGTAGGGTACCTACAACCCCATCCGATAATTATTCTATGCAATGATACCAGACGCGCGTAATTATATGATTAAAATTTTTTAAAGGATAACAAAAACTAACTGTGTGTACGTACGTTTTTGGGGTCACTGAATCCAAATCCGAAGTCAATTTAACCTCAGCACTCCAAAAAACACTACAAAATCGTCACCGACCGTCATCTTTTCGTATTACTTAATGTACATCAAAAATTGGTTCATGGTGAGAGATTAAGCAATAAGTACTCTTTCAGTATTTTGATTACGGGGTTGTACTGTTATGAAGTCATAATATTTTAGGATTAGGGATTTAAAGTACTACGAAGTTATACATTTAGCGGAATAGATGATTGGCTACGGGTTTTAGATTTAAAATTACCGTATGTAATGGTTTTAGTGGATTTGGGACAGTTTGTTGGGGTTGGGGTTGTGTCTAAAGTCTGATGTGCTGGAATTAAGTGGAGCTTGAATTTGGATTAAGCGACCCCAAAAACATATGCTACTCATAGTCAGACCCCCAGGCCGAATTTTTTAAACAGTTTTTGTGGATTTCGAAGGGTTCCTCGAGGTTATGTCCGAATTTTGACGTGATGGGTTTAAATTGACCTCAGATTGGGATTAAGCGATTGCAAAATCATATAATATTCATAATCGGACCCCCAGGCGGAATTTTTTAACGGTTTTGTTGCTTTCGATACGTTTCTTGAAGTTATGTCCAAACCTTGACGTGAAAGGTTTAAATTGACGTCGGATTTGGATTAAGCGACCTCAAAAACACATATGCTACTCATAGTCAGACCCCCAGGCCGAATTTTTTAAACAGTTTTTGTGGATTTCGAAGGGTTCCTCGAGGTTATGTCCGAATTTTGACGTGATGGGTTTAAATTGACCTCAGATTGGGATTAAGCGATTGCAAAATCATATAATATTCATAATCGGACCCCCAGGCGGAATTTTTTAACGGTTTTGTTGCTTTCGATACGTTTCTTGAAGTTATGTCCAAACCTTGACGTGAAAGGTTTAAATTGACGTCGGATTTGGATTAAGCGACCTCAAAAACATATAATACTCATACTTAATCAGGCCCCCAGGCCGAACTTTTTTAACGGTTTTTGTGGATTTCGAAACGTTTCTTGAGGTTGTGTCCAAACCCTGAGGTGATAGGTTTAAAATGACCTAGGATTTGGATTAAGCGATTTTAAAATCATATAATATTCATAATCGGACCCCCAGGCGGAATTTTTTAACGGTTTTGGTGATTTCGATACGTTTCTTGAAGTTATGTCCAAACCTTGACGTGATATGTTTAAATTGACCTCGGATTTGGATTAAGCGACCTCAAAGACATATGCTACTCATAGTCAGACCCCCAGGCCGAATTTTTTAAACGGTTTTTGTGGATTTCGAAACGTTCCTTGAGGTTATGTCCAAATCTTGACGTGATGGGTTTAAATTGACCTGGGATTTGGATTAAGCGATTTCAAAATCATATAATATTCATAATCGGACCCCCAGGCGGAATTTTTTAACAGTTTTGGTGATTTCGATACGTTTCTTGAAGTTATGTCCAAACCCTGACGTGATAGGTTTAAATTGACTTCGGATTTGGATTAAGCGATTTCAAAAACATATAGTATTCAGACCCCCAGGCCGAAATCTTTTAACTTCTAGTGAATTTTGAAACGTTTCTTAAGGTTATGTCTAAACCCTTTTCTGATGGGTTTAAATTAACCTCGAGTTTGGATTAAGCGGCCTCAAAAACATATAGTATTTATAGTTAGACCCCCAGACGGATTTTTTTTTAAGTTGCTGTGGAATAAGACCCTTGTGGAACTTTACTGATACAATGATACATTAAGGTTGAGTTGCACTCACTTCTCTCTCAATTTATCTTTAAAATAAACCATCTACCGTTAAATTAGTTTTTAATAGATCTAATTAAATCAGTATGGCAGCAATTTCTCTCAATAATCCACAATTTCGAGAACATAAATATGTATGAACGTTAAACAAGGGCGGCTCATCTTTCGAAACAGAGGCTAAGCAAGGGTTCGCTGTGAGGCTGATTGCGTGTGAGGGTTGCTGTATTTTTTATCGGATAAATTCCTATTTATAGATCACTCGCGAAGAGTAAACAACTTCTAAAAGCCACCATAATGTACGCATTTTAGGTCATTGTGAGTCTCGAAAAGGGATCTGTTATGTTGAACTGATAAACGAAAACAAATTCCTTTTATTGTCTGATCCGAGTATATTTGATCTTTATTTGTTTGTGATTGGTTGTTTTTGAATGTTCTTCTTATTTTTATTGTTTCTCGTGGGAGAGGTTCCTCGTTTCTGCAGAAGAATCACGAAACAGTGGTCATTATTCATAATTCTAAAAATAGAACAATATTTACCCCTTAAAAAAAAAATTAATCATTCTGAGAAAATTAAACTGAATACAGCTTTTAGCAAAAGGGGTCGGGATTTGTTTTTTTGACAGTAACTCAATACAATACAATAGAATCAATAGAAATTACGCACTCAGGACATACAATGTGAATAATAAGAGAGGTAGATAACTTTTAACTTATTAATGAGTTCTTACTGTTTCCTTTACATGAACAAACTGAACGAGGTTTCAAGATAAAACCAATTTAGTCCATGAATTTCCAAATCTGAAGGAAGTCATATTTTGGGCAAGTTGGTGGATACGCTTTAAAGCGAACTGCCATCACAAATTTAGTGAACTAATGTTTACTATAATTTGAATATAATTACATACTTATAAAAACTGACTTCAACACTTATTTGAACAAAGTTAACGACAGGAATTGTCATCCAATTTTCAACCCTTAGTGGTAAAACATTATCACAGTTGTAGTTCCTCTATCTATCTGATGGAAAATTATCAAGTAATCAACAGCGAAATGTTTAAAGAGTAGGTACCTAAATCAATTATCAGTAAACAATTAATAAAATCTATGTTTGCATAAACTACTATTATCTCTTCTAATGTTAAGTATTTTGTATTTTTTACCTGTAATACTCAAAATCCCAAAGGAGAGGAAGTGCAAAAATCATTATGTTTTGTCGAATGAACGGCAAATCAAATGACAATAGTTTGGTAAGGGTAGTTTCTTATCTTGGGACAATGAAATTTCTTGACTGGATCATATTATTTGGGACAAATATTTTGGACAAAAAATTTTCTAACAGAAGGAAGTAGATATTTTTTTTATTCCAGCAGTGGAAAGTGGGAGAAATTTCATAACTAACTTCTTGTAAATACCCTTGTCGTATTCACAAAGAAAGAGTTCCGAAGGACATTCCAATCGGAGTACCAAAAATACTTTTGCAGGAATAGCTTTGTGAAGTATTTAATGATGCATGAATTTGCAATGCAGAAACTGAAAAGGGTAGAAATTCAAGGCTGTTGCTTTTTTTATAAAATCTGCAGTATCAGAATAAATAATGTACTCTTAGAAGCTAATCTAAAATTGTAACATTAACGAAAATCTGCTACAAAACCTGAGGCGCTCTAATTAATTTTGTAAGTTCATGAAATTGGACATTTTTCGTAAATACCTGCTTTTACGATGAGTGATGGAACAATAAATGATCTACATAAATTTGGTAACCTATCTTGGGTAATTAAAGTAAAATATATTTATCAACAAACTTTTGTGCAAAGTAGAACCCTTAGTTTTAACTATTTGATCAAGCTATTTAAGCAATCATTTTGATCTACTTTAAAACGTGTTTTGAAGTTCCAATCTGTTTGTCTAACAAAGGCTTCTTGACAGTACTAACGTAAGATCACTTTCTATTGAAGTAATGTCTTTACCATGATATCTTTTTAAAGTTTCTGAAAAAAAATTAGTGCCTCTTGAATAAAAATCTTCGTTTGATGGAGCTGAAGACTTATCATCAAAGACAAATGTTTAGTAAAATCATAAAAACAGAAGATGTAAATAGATTATATTTTCTAATTTAGATAAGACATGACTTCATAATATCAGGATACCTAATTAGGTATTATTTTAGTTAAATTAATTAATTTATTTTACACACTTAATTACAAGTCCTCCACGAAGCTTTGTATGGAGGAGACAACTGTAAAGGAGGAGTTAGAATGAAACCTTACTTGCATGACAATGACATCAAGGAAGCAACAATTGGCGACTTCCCCCGTTGACTGTTTCACCTACTTGTTGGCTTATCTCTAACTAAGGTTGAATTACTTATTGTCGTTTAACATACGTATCGAAGTTGATTGGGGAGGCAGTTTGTCTTTTCGACGTCTCCAGAGATGCAGAGAGCGCGAACGTTGCTACAACTACTCACGGACGTTATCATAGCGCGCTACCCTGTTTCGCGATTAAGTTACACTGAGATGGGAGAAAACTGATTATTGTGAGCGCAACGAGCGAGCTAACAGGTTCTGTGGCGGGAGAGAGCGCGGGTCAGCGCACTAGCGCCTGGATGCTGAGCACGCTGACGTCACGGGATTCGATCCGGGTTATCTGCGCGCCTTCCACTACTATTTTGTACAAAGATCACACCGCCATCGGTGACGACGTTTCGCCCCGTCGTCGTGTCATGTTAACCGAGGGTTGTCCTCTCTCTTTTCGGTCGGTTTGTTGTTGCGCACAGGATAACTACCCATCTACCAGTAGCCCATGAATCTAGTTGGCGCAATATTAATGTAATACCGGGGTTTTTCTCAGGGGTGTCGAAAGATTGGTCAGCATGACACCGTTTTCCACTTTCACGCGGTCAACATCTTTAGTTGTTGCGAAAAGCATGAAGATTGTTACACATATATTTTAGAAGCTTCACCATTATTTTAAATGTATCATACTTTAATAACTAAAGATATTGACAAACAAAGAAGGAGAGAGAAAATGAGAAACATGAAATTCGCTCAAGAGTACAAGATATTATGGAAAGAAGGAGAAGAAAAACCTCATTATTTGAAAGATGAAGGAGTAAAGAGAAAAAACCACCTACAATTAACNTCGCCGAAACTGAGGCCTATTTTGAAGCAAAGGACAAATCGTACTACAAAAATGGTATCGAAAAGTTGGAGGATCGCTATAATCAGTGTATCACCCTTGAAGGGAATTGTGTTGAATAAAAAAAACGAATTTTGCAAAAAAAATGTGTTTTATTTTAGGCCGTGGACTTTTCAATTGACCTGTTATCTCTTCATTTCTAACCTTCTCTATCCACCGTATCCTCATCATTCGCCAATAACACCACATCTCGAACGCTCCTTTATCGAATTTCTAAATTAACCGTTCGCAAGCATCGTGTGACTTCTTTCTGTTAAAGAGACTCGACCCTGCACTATCCCCCGTTTTATATCTACTGCTCCTTCCATCCTGAATTATTTGACATCCTTGTACATACGTCTCTGTACGTTACACGTCCATTTAAAAAAGAACTTCGGTGTAACTATTTCTATATTTTCTTTTTTGGATATTAACTGTTAAAAAGATTGGAAAGAAATATTTAGAAACTGCTAAACTATTTATTATATTTACAAAGGATTTAAAAAATGAACAAAGTGAACGTCTACAATGGTACTGAAAGAATGCTGTCTGTACAACTTAAAACTAACTTAAATACATAAACAGACCCCTGAAGGGATAGAGGGTGGACATGCTGTACCAAGTTAGTACTAATGAACCAGTACAGATATTTTGACCCAAGGGTCCGATAGTAGTACCTGAAGGGCAACAAAACTGAACAAAATAAGACTTCAAAAGTGTCTGAAACATGTTGTTTACGTGGAAGAAATATTCTTGTGAATTCCCACATAACTATAGAGCTATCTATCTATCTACTTTCATAAATAGGGGATATCACGTATCAGCAAGTTAAGTGGGTCGCTGCTGTCCCACTCAACTTATAAACAAGTTGCTATTTCAGTGTGGAGGATAACGATTTTGGGGACACTTCGTAAGTCCACAATAAGGTCCTCCTTACTTTTGGAAGCAAAATAGTACTATATATTACGAATCTAGGGGTTCCCTCGTGTTGTGAATGCTACCCTAGTCAAAAGGTAGGTTGGAAACCATTCGAAGGATAGTAAAAGCCTTTCCTTATAAATAATAAACGCGATTTCGTATTCGGAAAGGAACGTTCTGCTTTCGCCCTAAAATTATGGAAAATTATCGTACATTCGGTTGGAGTATGGTAAAAAATTATTTATTAAGAGATTTTGGAGCAGATGCAGGTACTGCCGCCACTCACTATAACACAAGAAATGACACACTAAATTAACATTGAAATAATCACTAAATTTTCATCCACATTTTGTGATATAGGTGTGCTCACTTGACATACGTGTTCTCCGAACTGTTAAAGTGAAGCGATAAATAAAATTGAACTTTGAATCCACAATTTTAGCGGCGATTAAATCCAACAAAACCGATCTAGTTAACGCAAATCGTCACTTTTTCTTGTCCTCATTTCCCTCAAATTAAAACATCTCACATCCTTACCTATTTGTGACAGTAATCTAATCTCGGTCTACTTCTACTCCTCTAAACCTCTGTTTCTGCTTCTAACATGTCTCCAACTAGTCCTTATGTCTGAGAAGATGTCCTATCAACCTATCTCGCCTATTTTTTATTGACTTCCACATAGTCCTCTATTCTCCTATTTTTTCTAATACTAGGGTCAATTGAAAAGTCCCCGGCCTGACACATAGATGGCGGCACCAGAACTAAATCCATATGATTTTCAGTTAGTCCTAACCTTCAAAAGACGCGTCTATAAATTTGACGGCTGTCGGATCATTAGTTTGTGAATTATAGCATTTTTAGTGAAGCAACTTTTGTTATTGTGAAAAAAATGGATAAAAAGGAATTTCGCGTGTTGATAAAATATTGCTTTTTGAAGGGAAAAAATACAGT
>NW_020438940.1:378087-407172 GCF_000699045.2 Agrilus planipennis | reverse complement strand
ATATATATATATATATATACAGTAAGGACTGAACAATCCTGGATACCGAAAATCAGTCACTTCTTATAATTTTCGATCTCTTATTTTTATATTCGCCTTTTCCCTACATTCTCTTAACTTGCTTTCATTATTTCTTTTTAATTAAAAAAAAAAACACTGTTTTGTCAATACCGCTTCCATTTTATTTGGTCTATCTCTAAGTCCTCCTTGCTAGATGCTAATACTGCTACATCTGCAAATCTAAGACACCTTTTCTTACAGTAAACGACCAATACCTTTTAATTGAATTTATTTTATGTATCTACAATTCATGTTCTCCATCTATCGCTATTAATAATAATACTAAAATAATGATCGAATGTTATATAAACAGCGTTTCTCAGTAGTCTCTCATACAAAAAAACATTCATTCGTCCTGTGCGTGTATCTTCTCGTTCGAATTTTCTCTGAATAAAATATGGGCATTCCCTGAAGTAATCAGATTTCTTTCGTCAAGGTTTATTGAAAATACAAAATTTAAGCCATGTGAAATACCTCTTAGGTCTACTTACGCAGATTCCTAAAAAAAAAAACACGTGCGCCCGCTGAGCTGTGCGTTCGTCACGGCTGAATACCTCTAAAACTACCGGACAATTACAGTCAAAGTTCAGTTTGGCATAAATAAAAAAGCTGTGTATCTATCTAAATCTTTTTTGCAGAATACTTTTAAAAAAATTGCTTGTTGTGATTATTCATTCAAACCAAACTTAAACAAGGTGTTCTAATGACCAAACGTTTTATAGAAAAAAAGAACTATTCAATTATATTAATAAGTCAACAACAACAATGTGGAGGCGGAGCGGGTACCAAGGAAACTAAAAACACCAGAAATTCCACAAAACGTTCAGTTCTCTGAGAAGCGTTCCAACACCCAAAGTGCCATCTTCAATTAGGGACTGAAAATGATTCTAAATCATTAACTGAAAGTTGAGTTACTTAGATGCGCTCCGACATCTAAAGTGCCATCTTCAGTTAGAGACTGAGTGTGATTCTGAGTCTTTAACTGAACTTATAATTACTTAGATTAATTCCGACATCCACTGTGTCTTCTTCAGTTAGAGACCGAGTGTCCGGCTGAGTCTCTAACTGAACGTTTGGTTACTTGAGATGCGTTCTGACACTTAAAGAGTCATCATAATTTAAAGACTGAGTTTGAGTCTGAGTCTCTAACTGAACGTTTAGTACCTGGGATGCGTTCCGACATCCAAAGTGCCATCTTAAATTTAAGATTCAGTGTGATTCTGAGTCTTTAACTGAACGTTGAGTTACTTAGGTGCGCTCTGACATCTAAAGTGACATCTTCAGTTAGAGACTGACTCTGATTCTGAGTCTTTAGCAGAACGTATAATTACTTAGATTAATTCCGACATCCACTGTGTCTTAATCAGTTAGAGACCGAGTGTCCGGCTGAGTCTCTAACTGAACGTTTGGTTACTTGAGATGCGTCCTGACACTTAAAGAGTCATCTTCAGTTAAATATTGAGTAAATAAAAGTTGCTTTCTTTGTCTTTACAATAAAATTATTGATATGATTAATTATTTATTATATGTAAAAATTATATTGAAACCATGTCGGGTAGCCATTTAATAATTAATGCCGGTCATCATCCAATTTTCTTATATTTTGAGCAATTCGTCTGTAGAACACAGCATCTTTGTTTTTAATACAATGCGAATAATTACACGGCGAATAAAAAAAAGAGCAGCCTTTTATTAATCAACCAACTGTAACGCTGAATACCCTACTGCAGTCAATATGGGCTAATTTATTCATTCTGGTATTTCCTTAGAATGGGTCATTGGAACGCTGTCTGTCTGATTCACATTTGACTATTCACCTTCCAGACAGTATTCTCAGAATTTCGGTTTTCGTTATCACGGAGAGGGCAAATCTTAGAAAAATTACTTTGCTCATTACTATAAAATGGGCGCAAGAGACATGTAGTGACCATTTTCTGAGTGAGATTCTAAAGAAATTCATAATTCAAAGTTATAAACTTTACTAGAAAGCATATGGATTTTTACAGAGCTAGTATATGGCAATTATGAGAGAATATTGAGAACTCTTCTGATGGATCTTCGACTGTGGCCAACAAAAAAATCATAAGGAGTATATTTTTGGTCAAAACAAACCAATTAATTAAGTAAATGTATGTATAGAAGATTGCAAAACTTTGTAGAAAACTCTAAATGGCTCAAAGCCCAACGTCAAAACATGAAACTACATGTCCGGAGTATTTTTCGGTACAAGGTTAGCAGCTTCAGAGACCATAAAGATCTGAATAATGATTGAATCTTATAATAATAATTACAGTATCTGAAGAAGGTAACGTTGTTACCGAAAAGTAGTTAGGACTCTAATTACTGTTATGTTTTGGAGTGAGTATATGAGGTATTTAGAAAAAGCTTTTGGAGGTTTCATTCCCGCTAGCTGCTAATGCTATGCCGGAGAGTAGAGAGGATGGACTTCTTCTAACTCTTGTTAGGAATCGTGGGGATAGGTGACTGGTGGTTCGAGTGAGAAAGATGGGACGGCGAAATAAAAACAAAAAGGTGAAAAATTTATCGGTAGGATATTACTACCCCAAGCATTTACCTAAATGACCCAAGTAACCCACAGGAAAATCTTAGATCAGAGGTGACAAACCAGGAATCGAATCGATTACACCCCCAATAGTAACAATGCTCCAGACCATGCAGCTCATCTATCTAGAGGATATCTAACGTTTTCTACATATAAATACGTTTTCATTTTCCTTCACTAGTTATCTTGCTGACTTTGTATCAATAAACATAAATAATTTTCTCCTGAAAAACTACGAATTTTTGATATCTGGTTTGCAAATGTACCAGGCGTCTAGTTAGTTTAAAAGTAATACAAAATGGCTAAAATAATTATAACATGGATATTAGTTATTTATAAACTATAAAATAAGCATATTACCTCCATGAGTACAAATTAACCAATTCGTTACGAATTAATTGCTACAAATCCGTGGCAAATATCTGATATTATAATGTTGTTATTTTGATAGAAAATCATGATTCCATTAAAATGACTATGAATTTTGAATACTTAACCAGTTGGTTTATAAAAACTGTTCTATTAGTAACATTTTATTAAGTGATAAAAGCATTATTATCATATTTTATAAGATTTGGGTGAGAATAATTGACGAACTAGTCAGTTGATATTTACCCTGTGATAGTAAGTTAATTAGTCATAAATTTTGGGTAATATATAAAACTAATCATGAATTATACTAATTGCAATTGAATGATGTTTTTCAATCAAAATGATCATACTTTGGCTGTATTTCAAATAAATAATTGTTATGGTCTACTTAACTTTTTGCGGTTGGATTTTCCATCAGTAGGTAAGATACTTCATGTACCTAATGTACACAAAGTTTAACAATAGAACACTTACCACTATGTCTAGTTTTTCTTTAGTTCAGAGTTTTTAATGGTAGGTTGCTGAACTACAATGTGATCAAAATATTTACTAAGAAGGTAAGTACCTAGTTACATTCAAATTGTAATGTAATTTTTTACTGAATTACCGACTACATCCTTCATTTGGAGAGAAAGATAGAAAATATGATTTATTTTATAAGGCAGATATTGATGGTGATTGTACTATATTATCATTTCTTTCAAAAGCAGAAGTCTCAACGGCTACTGAACATCCAACTTGTCGGCATGGTCTTTAATGTACATAAATTAATTAATTAATTAATAAAATAGATACATAACAGATAACAGCCTGGCTGAATTTTAATTCTAAATTAATATAAATTGCATTTTTGATATTTCAGGAAATTTATGAGAGAATAACACAATTCTAAGTATTATCGCAAAATGTCATAGTAGCAAGTTGATTTTTAATATGTTTTAGAGCAGAAGACCTATGAAGCACAAAATTGATGATTTCGAAGTCCATTTTTAAATTTTGGAACTACTACTGGATTACCAGTTAGGAGATGGTTATAAAATCCAACTCCAATATTAATTATCTCAAGTTATTATTATTAATCTACTCTTAATAAATACTAAAGGCTAAATCTCAAAACGTAAACGAAGTCATCATCATCATCATAAGGTCGTCAGTCCTAAGACTGGTTGGATACGCACATATATTTATTTGCTCTTAATTTTCTTTTTCTTCTCCGTCTTTCCAGAATGACGAAAATAAATGCCTGAATTTTATAATTTATAGTTTCTACTCACTTCTGTGCTCGCGAATGGTTAATTTAGAAATTCGAAAAAGGTTGTTGAAGGTTGTGCGCGGCGCTGTACGGATGCGAAACTTGGACAGTGGGTCCGGCGGAGAAAAAAAGATTAGAAGCGTTCGAAATGTGGTGTTACCGGAGAATGATGAGGATACCGTGGATAGAGATAGTTAGGAATGAAGAAGTATTAGAAAGAATAGGAGAATAGAGGACTCTATGGAAGTCAATAAGAAATAGGCGACATAGGTTAGGAGGACACCTTCTCAGGCATGAAGGGCTAGTCAGGGACATATTAAAGATAGAAACGGGAATTAGGAGAGGTAGAGGTAGACCTACACTAGAGTACTGCTCGCAAATAGTTAAGGATGTGGCTTGTTCTAGTTTCAGGGAAATGCGAAGTTTAGGAAAGAGTGGAGATGCGTGTCCAACCAGTCTTAGAACTGACGACTCACGATGATGATGATAGTTTCGATCCATTGTAGGAGATTTTGTACTTTTGAAAAATACTTACATACTCTAGCTTTGTTATCCGAAATCAAAATCCTTCCAGGAGTAACCAACTGCTACCGCGTCTAAATAACCCAATGAAAAAAACGTTGAAATAAATAATGTGTCAAGCAATGTCCCAGATAAGAGTTGTGAACTTTCAAAGTGCATGTAATACGTTCTTTTAAGTGCACCACTTGACCTCTATATCAAAAGGAACTACTAGGTGTATTACTAGTGATTCTATATAACAAGAAATGGACTAATTTTGACGCAATGGGAAAAGATACAAGAACATGGTAATAGTTTGGTTCCAAGAATAAAAATTAGTTTCCGATAGAACAGTTCCGCAAATGAATTAATAACGCATAATATTAAGTTAATGAACTTCTGCCTGCGGTGGAACTGTCTGTCGGCATGACGCACAAAAATTGGTATTTACCAATGAAGACGACAAATGGGTATGATGACGAACCACGACGTAATCAAACGGCGTCACGCATACAGGTATGAATACATATTAGATACATATTTATGTAAGAATGAAAGTATAAGATCCATGTCTGTAAGATCGTCTCGTTTTCCATTTCTAACTGTAATTTAGAAACCGGATTATGAGGCAAATGCTTAAATGTAATCTACGTATTGGCTACTACTTTTTCAGAAAATAATTCCCCGATTTTTTCAGGTTTCCCCGTCGAAGGAATTAGACAATTCTCTGATCGGCATGGTTTTTACACCAATAAAAGATATGTACTTATTTATATATGTATGGATCGGATGGATTGATAGATGAATAAAATATATTAAATGAATAATTATCTCTAGTTTAATCAACGTTTAGGCTCAGTAAAACTAAATTTAGTACTTAACCAGTTGGTTTATAAAAACTGTTCTATTAGTAACATTTTATTAAGTGATAAAAGCATTATTATCATATTTTATAAGATTTGGNAAAAGTCTATGAAAATGCTGCAGTAATAAATATATTTTATAGTTCATCTTAAAAATAGTAGTCTATCACAAGCTAAAATGCAAATTATTTTGCAAGCGCCATTCGTATAAAACAATAAACCAAGATGGCGTCAGAAATTTCGATGTAATTTCCCAAAGATAAAAGTAGCTCGTCAAGCTCTATATCCTGGCCTTTTCGTAATTCTTGGATATCCTAAACTAATTTTAAAATGTTTAGTTTAAAAAGATGGAACACAACCTAAAGCGAATGTGTCTACAAAAACGTGTGGACAGAAAACGCAAGAGTCCGCTGCGCGAAAAGGGACTGAGCATCAATTTTGGTATTGTCAGTTGTCAAATGGATGCGCACTGCCTCGGTGCGCAGCGGACTGCCCAACACAATTTGGAGACGTTCTTACATCTTGTGCTCTAATGTTCCAGTCCTGCACTAGTCTTCTTGGTTCAGTTTATAGATAAATGTATGAATGATGTAATATACCTTTTACACATCTTTGTTTTTTAACAATAAAAAGACGATTTAAACTAAGAAATTATAAAAAGTTCCCTATTAAACATGATATTTAGAGTCAACGTTCCACTTTTGTAAACGCTTCTTGAGAACTAAGTAACAGTTACTAAGTATTTATGTGGGTAAAAAGAATGAAAGTTAAAATATATTATTAAATAATTTAGATAAAAAGTAGTTGAAAGTCATTTGATGACCCAAGACATACATATTAATGAATTAAAATTACAGGAAATTACAAACACATGTTCATAAAATGTGACATTAAGCAATAATAGCACAATAATATATTAAAAATAATTTCTGATTGATTATTTCGTTTTAAGTACATACTTAATTATTTAATAAAAAGAAATGCACCTAAGTATTTACGTTAAATAGCTTTGTAAATTCATTTATTATTTATCAATGAATTCTGATATTTAATCCAACATTACCGACAATTTGAAATTTTTAAATGAAATATTAAAACTGTCATTTCACATGCAGTCATTAAAAAGAGTTGCCTGAGTGACAGTTCTTTGAAGTCTTAGATTATGCCTTTCTGGAACATTTTTCCAAAAAAACAAAAGACAAAATTTAAAAATGTTTACAGAATCGCTAGCATCATTTTATTAAATTCCCCTCTGAATAAACCACTGTAAAGAGCAAATTTGGTTAAGGAATTCAAATTAACTTCGTACAAATCCGCCGAGCATGAGGTCATACTGTACAGAACGAAGCTATTAATGTATGGACTTCTCTAAGGAAAACTAAAAAGTTACTTTTTATGCTAAAAATAAACAACAATGTCTTCCATTCCATTGTTAACCCAAACAGTATTCGTCCTTCTTCTAATCGCTATTCATTTTTTTATTATCTGTTCTTGCAATTAATGTAAGTCTGATGGTAATACTCTTAAAAGTGCGTCGTACAGTAGATACATTTCTCTCAGTGGGTTTCCCCGTTAGCTAGACGGTATTACCCGACGCACTCCTTTCTCTCACGCAAGCGTATAACAAATTCAAAAATCCGATGACGCGACAACCCGGGAAAATTTACTTGGAGTTCAGTTTTTATTTCGATTTACAATTATGGTGACAACAGACAGTGTACGGAGCAAATTCGTTTCGGAAACGAATCGCGAATATAGAAAAGAGGTTTGTCGGGTGCTAGATCAGGTGAGTGACACTGTTATCTATTTATTTTCTTTATAAAATTCTGCTGTGTCAGAGTACCCCTAAAATCTTTTTTCTTTTTAAACCAAAGAGCAGCCCTAAGACTTAAATTCTAACAACTGTTGAAAATTAAAAAAAATTGTTTTACTAATTAGGCATGACCATAGTAAAGAAATTGAATTTTTATTTTTATTATATATACTTTTTGTTTTTATTCTTAAAGAACTTTTACACGATTAACAGAACTTTTACAATAACAATACTCGGTTTGAATATATTTATTTAATCGTACATTTGTGACTAAAAATTATTATTAAACAACCAATAATAATAATCCCAAAATAAAAGTTTATTGTCAATAAATACACTAACACTGTTGGTAGAATGTGATATGTTCAATAAACATAATAAAAAGTAGGACTACTAAATAAATAGTACAAATGGTTCTTTGTTTTTAAAAGAATTTGAAAGATTTTTGCTAAGATATGCAGCTATCTACGAAAAAAATAGGTTAGATTATGTTAAATAAGGTCTTCTAAACTATTTTAAACAAAGGCTGCTAAATTTGAAGCGGTTAAATTATTTATTATTATCAGATATTATCCTTAATTTGTTAATATTCAAACAGTTGGAAAAGCAAACAAAATTGATAGTACTCATTGAGATAACAACAACAATGTTCCAAACGATTATTAGATCCATGCTTCTTAGTGCAAAGAAGATATTGGGTATTGGACTGATACATATTTTTAGTTAATTAAAAATTTAACAAAAAAGTTTTGATATCTTTAAAATTCAAATACATATAGTTATATAGTTATTGAGAAAAACAGGAGAAACTGACGAATGGCTTCTATTTGATTAACTGGCATTTTTCTTAAATTCACTTATGAATGTATAAATCATAAGACTTGAGAATTGAGCACCAAAACAATTTATTGAAGTCTAAATGATACAATTGTGTTTTTATTCTTGGTCATGCATTCTCGCAAGACCAAGATGAAGAATGTTTTTCTACTCGCAAGTTCAAGACCAAAAGTAAAACCAAGACCAAACTAACAAAATCAAGACTCAAACTAAGACCGAATATGCAAGACTAACACCAAAACCACAAGACCAAACGAATAATTATTACTTCCGATGGATTTATTTCTTCCAAGGATCAGAGTCATTTTTTATGCTATAAAACAGTAACAATGGTGCTTTTGTCTAAATTATCATAAGTTTGATGATTAAAGGTTAAATAGAAAACTTTAAATCTTGAACCATACAACATTCAAAAACCTTCGACTCCTATGAATGGGAAAAGCGAAATACTGCCATTTTCAATACTTTCATATTCTCGATCGGCCATTTGTTTTTAATTATCTTCCTTGATCACTAACTTGATTATTATGGGAACATAAAAATTTAAGCGTTTCTTTATCAGCGGAGATTTTTAATTTCCAATTCTCATATTTGCAGAAAACTTTACCCAATTTCCATTATTGTCGTAATAAATGGCTTCCACCAAATCCAAGGATCAGATGCAAGCAAATGGACGACAAATCCCACTCATACGATTGCCGATGTCAAGATTGCCACAGCAAACATGGTGACCTGCCTTTGCTGGTTCAGGTCATAGAGCAGCGGGAATACGAAAACGAACAAAGAACACGGGCAAAAGAAGCAATTGAGAAAACCAAGCTCTACGTGAAGCAAGAACAACAAAACTGTCATCAATCAACTTCCTTTGAACACGGTACAATAATTGCCTCAAAATCTGTGATAAAGAAAACCGAGACTTTTACGGAAGACGTGATGCCATCAACCAGTAGTGGTATTATTAAAACTCAAAGGTCTCCTAGTTTCAAAACTAAAAAAGAGATGAAATGCTCCTACTGTTCGAAAAACTTTTCTCATAGGGGAGATCTGAACAAACACGTGCGTACACATACGGGTGATACGCCTTATCAGTGCGAAACATGTTGGAAAGATTTTCGTCACAAATCAAACCTCACGAGGCATTCAAAACTTCATAGCGGCTTGAAACCGTATCAGTGTCCAAATTGTAACAAGGAATTTAGTAGGAAAGATAAGTTGTCACTTCACCGAAACTCTTGCAAATAAATGTGAAAATGAAAGCGGAACATTTGGTAGTGAATACGTAATCAATCTTGCCGTGATCTTGCCACTAGTACAATTGATGTGATATCTTCTATTGTAATTTCCTAAGTACATACATGAACAGATACGTGTTTCCTTCAGATTAATTTCATGTTAACAGAATGATTTAAATGTTTAGTTAGGCACAAAAGCAAAGTTTATTTTCATCTTCCATATTTATCAATTTTTTATCATAACGAAATTCCAGAGAATGTCCCTATTTGTGAATAACTTTTAAAACATATTATAAATATGAAATATTTCAGTTAACACTAGATATCATTAACTAAATGGTTATTATATCAACCTGCTCTGAAGGTGTTTCCCCTATTTGATCGCTAGTTTATCGGGACTGCCAAAAGTGTACTGTTCTAAGGTTGCTTAAGAACTTTTTGGAATCTTTTGGTCATAGGGGATCGATTAAAAAATATCGATTTTACCTTTCTCTTTATAAATAAGAAAATGTAAAACTTCCAACTTTTCCTACAATACCGCGTGACTTACGTATAATCTATAATGGATTATAAAATCCGTAGAAATGGTAATTGAGGATTATTTAGTTTGGTTTGACCCACAACAGAAGATAGCCGACATGACAAAATTTATTAAAAAAGTGACAAAAACAACTCTGAAATATTTGTGCCTTAACTTAAATAATCTATAATTTATATCTAAAAAGCAATCAAATTAATAGTTTCGGAAATATTCCATATTAATGTCATAAGTTGCCAATTACAATTTTTATATGTTATTGATATGATATGAATAATTTAACGATTTTTATTGCTGTTACAAAAAAATTACATAAAGCTTATAATATTTAGATCTTTCTTTATCTATTTGTAAGTTAATAAAATAAATATTAATTTGCTCAAAAATATGTGATGCGTATTTTTTTGTACAAGATTGTTTTATACCATCAATGGCTAAATATAATTTATATACGTAACGATAAAATGTGTCCCTTTATTTATTATTGCCCCATCCTGTGTAGTTTGAAATTGTTTACATTTGTAAAAATTAATGCAATCTTCAAAGAAAAGCACAACGTTAATAAAATGACAATGACTTTACTTACTAGTAATATTTTTTTAAATAGAATAGTTTGCTATAAAATCATTGATAAAATGGAAAAAAATTGATGAATTACCTCTCCACTTCTTCCTATCTTCAGATAATCTTCGCATTTCACAAGAACTAAGACATCCCTAACCCTTTGTGAGCATGTCTGTGATTAGCTCTTCATGTCATAGAAGGTATCCTAGAAGTACTCTAAAATATCCTGGACAGTCTCCATATTGTACTGACTGGACTTTTAACCATATACCAAGAAGGATGACCAATATTGTTATTAGTGAGAAGTGGAAATCAATAAACAGACAGAGGTTTGACACAGCGCAAACTGAGATCATGACCCACAAGATTCCCACATTTACCATTACAGCATTCCTATCTCTAACATTCTATCTCCCCTTTTCCATGTTGACTTCTGTAGCACCCTTTGCTATCCTACTTTTTAGAAGACCTCCTGATTACTAATCCGTTCTATCCACAGTATTTTCATCTTTCTTTTTTCCGCTGCACCTACTGTAAAGCACGACATGCAACTCCATGGTAAATACGAGGGTGGATTGATAAGTTTCCGGCCTGACCAAGAAAAACAAGGTTTTTAAAAATTTTTTTTTTTTATTTCTCAACATAATCTCCTCCAAGGCTGATACATTTCTCATAGCGGTGTTCCAGTCTATTAATGCCATCTCTATAGACTGATTCGTCAAGCTCCTCAAAATAACCATTTACAGCTTCGATTACTTCTTCATTGTCCGCAAATCTCTTACCGCCAAGCCATTTTTTGAGATTAGGGAACAGAAAATAGTCACTCGGGGCTAGGTCTGGAGAGTAAGGAGGGTGCGGCATCAATTCAAACTTTAGATCGTTGATTTTAGCCGTCGCAACGATTGACGTGTGCGCTGGTGCGTTATCGTGATGAAACAAGATTTTTTTCTTCGCCAGATGAGGTCGTTTAATTTTCACCTCGTGGCTCAAACGTTGCAATAAGTCTGCGTAGTATTGACCAGTGATAGTATTACCCTTTGCAAGGTAATCAATGTATATAATACCTCTTGCATCCCAAAAAACAGTAGCCATAACCTTGTTCGCCGAAAAAATTGTTTTTGCCTTCTTTGGAGTTGGTTCCCCTGGTCCAATCCACTGTTTAGACTGTTCTTTGGTTTCAGGAGTGTAGTGGTGGACCCACGTTTCGTCAACGGTTACGAATCGACGCAAAAATTCGCTTGGATTACGCTTATACAATGACAAATTTGCGGTAGAAATGTTTTTTCGAATCAATTTTTGGTCGACTGTTAGCAAACGCGGCACCCATCTTGCACAGAGCTTTTCCATATGCAAATGTTGGTGCAAAATATGTTGCCCTTGTTCATATGACATCTTACAGGTCTCAGCTATCTCACGCACTTTCAATCTGCGGTCTCCCAGCACTATTTGATGAATTTTTTCGATCATATCTGGAGTTGTGACCTCAACGGGGCGTCCTGAGCGAGGCCCATCAGAGGTGCTCACACGACCCTTTTTAAACTCGGAAACCCACTGCTTAACGGTTGAATATGACGGGGAGGATGTCCCCAGTGTTGAGTCCATCTCTTTTTTAATTTCCTTCGGCGTTAACCCCTTCAAATAAAAGTATTTGATGACAGCACGATTTTCCTGCTTTTCCATTTTTACGAAAACCACAGAGGCGTCTTGTTCAGCGTGCTGTCAAACCTACACTAGCAAGGAGATCGGGCTGAAACTATAGCTACAAGCTATCCAAGGATGGTACTATAGAATGTCACCTCAAGGTAGGCCTAGTGGCGTCATCTCTTGGTTAGGCCGGAAACTTATCAATCCACCCTCGTACGTAAATATTCAATTATCTACTGATAAACATCGTTAAACAAAGGGAGGGTCTCAACCCCAAATCATCACTGATTCTGACATAACCCGATAAAGCGGGTAAAACACGTGTTCGTTGTTGAAAATGTTAGTTGTCAATTTGGAGATCTCTTTTTTTAGTCAAAGGTGATGTCATTCCAAATTACCTCTACCAAATTGGAGGAGAACAAATTTTTAAACATGTAGCAAATTAGGAACTCTTATAGTTTTGGTCCATCCGTCTGTCGGTCTGTTAAATCAGAGCAATAATTTTTTGGACGCCCAAAGCGTACTTAAAGTTAAGTTTAGGTGCAACATTTGGAAATATGTAGATAATCCCTTTTTATGTCTTCATTGGCATTTCCAAACAAGCCTGGAAAATGTTTTGAGGGTAGGTTTTAAAAAGATTATTTTTGGAATTATATTTAGAGAAGAAAGCTTTAGAATTAAATAGGGAGAAGATCAATAGAATAGAATTTGGCCAGAGAAGGGGCAAAAAAAGAAAGAAGTAGAAAAAGTAAAACGAAAGGGTATGACAATAAAGAAGATTAAAAAATTTAACTAGGTACCTAGGACATATGATGGGAGAAAATAACGGAGATGATGGACATATACACAATCAAATAAGAATGGTAAATGCAATAATGAGAAAAATATGGTGAATTGGAACAAAATTATGTAGAAACAATTAGGAAAGAAAGATGCTTTTATTTAACACAGTAGTAATAAGAATGTAATCTTGTATGGGATGAAAATCTAGGGGTGGAAAAGTTATAATCAAGGGGAGAATATATTTAGGTATAAATAGTACCTACATACAATGGATGTTAAAAATGCAAAGAAGCACGTCATACAGTACCTATCTTAAGAAGAGAAACGAAACATGGAGAAATGGTGGAAGAGAGGAGAGCAATCAGATATAAGGAAAAATTAGAGCTTTTACAGGAAGGAGTCACAAGGAGGGAGATATAGAGAAAAAAAATCATGGGCTTTGGGATGAGGAGATAATATGATGAGGAATGAAAAAAGCGTTGGTGGGAATGATGATAACTAAAGAGCCATTGGCAGAATGGAAAAACAAAGGAGATATATATGTAATATCATTACGAAAAGGTGTCATGAGATTGGAAGATGGCAATGCTTAAGAATGTTAAAATATGCGGAAGGGATGAAAGGGTGGCACTATATTTGAGGGAGAGCAAAGATATAACAGTTACAGTAATGAATGCAATAAGAATAAATTAATATTGTTTGAATAGAAGAAGTGAGAACATGGCAGAAAATGTAGAAGAAGAAATGAGAGTTTATATGCAAGTCATGTTATAAATGAGGATATTGAACAAAAAGTAGGGACTAAATACAAAGAAATATTAGGAGCATAAGGCAAGTGCGACACAATTAAAGAAAATTTTAAAAACGAGAATAGGAGGGCAAAAGATAGAGGAAGAATATAAGTGTATTTGATTTAAAATTAAAAGTTTATGCGAAGGTTTAAGAATCAAGATAGTTTCGTTTTGTTTAATAAATGTTAAAATATAAAAGCAATGCTTAAGAAATAAGGAACAAAGTAAAAATGTATAAGCACTTAGTTTATTTCATTATAAGATCAATATTAAATGTAAAGGCGATATAAAATTTGGTTTAATATTATAATACATGCAACAACATTTGGGAATTCCTCAGTAAAAAAATTGAAATTGTACCTTAATGCGCCATCTTACGAGTAACTGCTCAATTCACGCCAAAACATTTGTGCCACCAGATCCATCTATTAATGAACCATAAAGATATTTTTTAAATATTTATAATTAGGTATTGTCAGTTGTCAAATGGATGCNAAAGCTATTTTTCTTTTAATTCAGTTTACTGTTTAGTTTTTATGTATATTGTTTTAATAGCTACCAAGCTTTATAATAACTGTATAAACAAAAATAGTGTAAATGGGATAAACATTCAAGTGCAAAAACTCTAAGAACTTATCTAAAATTATTTATTAATCATCAAAATAATGATAATACAATGGTAACTGCGAAGCACATCAGCTTCTTCAATAAACTGCATTTTTTTGTAACATTTAATATAATTATGTTGAATTTACTTTGTTTGTTTAAATAACACTTATTAATGTTTGTGTAGATAATAAATAGTAATTAATAATAAACATTAATAGACGAAAGTAATGGAAATATAAAAAGAAGCATTTGTTATATTGTCAGAATCAAATTTATTATAATTAAACTTCGGTACACTTTTCTAAATAGTATTTTGCATCATCTTGTGGAGGTCTTTGCAATGGATGAGATAAAAGTTTTGCCATAGAAACATATAAATCAAAAGCATTCCGTGCAACTGCAAAACAATAAGAGAAACCTTTCCTGTCCAATTGCTGCAATTGTCGAAAAATTGTATCACAGTTATTAGCAGAACTAACTGGTTCATGTGTCATAACGCAGTCCACTGTAAAATAAGGACAGTTCAATAACTTTTCGATTTCTTCACTTTTTTCTAATTTTGGTATGGTGTATGATCTCCCATAAATTAAAATCAACCTCACAACGAAATTGGGAATATCGTCCACATCACTTTTAGCAACATTCAGTGCAATTTTACGATTGATCATGTTAAAAACACTACTTAAATCAAAAATATCTTCAGTCTGACACTCTTTCATTGCATTTACACTATTGATTATATCCTGCGGTGAACTGGTAAAGTCCTGTATCCAATCAACATTTGTTTCATTCAATCCCATAAGTCCAAATTGGTGAGACGAGTTTAAAATTGCCTTATTATGTATGAAAACCTCAACTGCCTTCTTCACCATCACTAAAGGAGAGTAAGACTTTCCAGATGTAACAAATTCTGAGCAATTATCATCTTGAACTCTATCAACAGCAATTATAATCTTCTCAGGAACATTAAAACTAGGTAGGGATTCACGTAAATCCAAGGCAGATTCCTCCTGTGATTTCATTTCTTTAATACTCTGGGACTGTGCTACTAATGTTTCACGATTAGATGAAGAAGGAATTTGAACAGTCTTACTGCGAAGTGTTCTAGTTGCTTCACTAACTGAATCAGCTTCTTCTAACACAATAGGGATTATTCTATCTTTACGGCTACCCATTTTAAATGTTAGATAATGTTTATTTATTAATTATCATTAAAATAGCTGGAAGTAACTCCCTTTTGACAAGTAAACATAACCCTCCTCATAATATTCCATAGATAATAGAACTATTCATACATCAAAACCCATTGACCCATATGCTGTGGGTGCGTTCTTCATTTCAACCACAAGCTGAATTATTAAAAAGTTATACAAACACTTCTTTCCTTTGTATTGTAATTATTACTCAGCATTTAAAACGTTACTCTATGTTATATATAAATCTCTTTTAATTATAAAACAGGCCCTTTCTTTGAAAGCAACTATTAAAGATAAAAAGGATAACCCTAAAATTCTGACAATCAGCTGTTTACCGTCAACAAATGTCATAACATAACCTTATCAATGAATAGTAAAATATTAATAACATTCTTTGTTTTAGAAATTTAAACATTTTATAATTCTTATAATAATGGAAAACAGTGCTGTGTCCGATTTAGCAAGAACTCTTCGTGAGTACGGTGATAAGATACTTAATTCGGAGTGCAAATTAATCCTATCTGAATCACTTATGCGGAGTCTCAACAGTTCTTTTATGTTATTAAATGATCAAAAGGACTCTATGACTTCCTCTTTTCAAGTCATCAATAGCAGTAACATTAAAACGAATTTTTTCATTGACATCCAATTTTTGCATGATTTTCTTCAAAGAACTTCCAGTTTGAAAATTGTTTGTGACAACCCCCCTAATCATGATCTAGACAGTGTGGACATATCTGTTTTTAAAAATGTTAAGTTGCTTGAATTATATAAACTAAATGTGAAAAAGATTAAAGGGATACAAGCATTACGAGCACAAATTCAATTTTTGGTGTGCAGGTGGATTTTGGAAACTCTTAGTGAAATACTAGAAAAATGTGGTTGTGATGATAGTCAGGGATTTATCTGGAGTGAACTAAAAGAAGCTAGTTTTAGTCATAACAATATTTCATATCTGGACAGCAGCTTAGAATTGGTGCCTTTATTAAACACGCTAGACCTAAGTCATAATAACATCAAAGAAACTCAACCACTGTCTTGTCTTTTAAATCTTAAACATTTGAATCTGAGTTATAATCAGTTGAAAGCCATTCCCAATTTTTCAGGACAGATTTGCAGTCGTCTTCAGGTAAGTTACAATTTTCTTTGATTACTTATCAGAAGTGAATAAAAATAAATCATTATAAAAAATAGGTTTGCATCACATTTGTATATAAAAAAGAAATTGAGAACATAAAATTAATAAATTAATTATGCTAATTGTTTGCATTTCTTCATTCGTAATGTGTGTGATATTTAATTTATCCAGTTGCAATTTATTATTTTTATGTCTGTTTATAAAACGTGGAGAAAAATGTCTTGTATACTTCATTACATTTATGGGCATTGAAGATAGTGAAAATTAATTAAAAATATTAGTTTGTTTCATTTTGTTACCTTATCCTTATGAGTAATTGTTCAATTAAAAAAGGGTTTAAATTAATTAGTGTTGATATAATTATCTTAATCGCCTCAGATTATTTTTCCCTACTAACAATTCTCTTTTCATCCTTCTTCCATAAATAAGTGGTCACTATACTTACTTGATGCTATATTAAATGTAGGTGTTACTCTTTCTTTTAACAGGTGTTAATTTTAAACAACAATTTCATCGATAATCTAGCAAACGTAGTAAACTTGGTGAATCTTTGCGAACTTGATCTAAGCGAAAATTGTCTCATTGACCATCACTCACTTCTTCCTCTTACTCATCTGTCAACGTTGCAATGGCTAAATTTGAAGGGAAATCCCCTCAGTTTTCATCCGCAACACAGAATAAGAAGTGTGTGCTATCTAAATTCCAATACGGCCACAGTACGTTTCCTATTAGATCAGAAAGCTCTCACCAAACTCGAATCACAAAACTGCGGTAGAATCCAACCAGTTTATCAAAGTCATCAAATGGAATCTCTTTCATCTTCTCTAAGTAATGCCACCTTGGTGGCAACGGAACGTCCTAGGCGAGTTAGAACCGCTACTATTTCGGAAGGTGTTGATGCAGTCTCAGAAATGGACAACAGTATAGCATCTATCGCCTCGTTACTGATATCAAATGACCATTTGGAAACAAAGAGAACTATTGAGCAGTTAAGGAAACAATATGGAGAACGATGGTTACAAGCAGGTCAGTTTCAAACTTAAAGAAAGCTATTTATGCTGGTAGTTTTCGCAGATGTATTACAAAAATTGTCACATTATCCACCATCAATTTCCATAAAGTTCAAAGCGCGTGTCAACCTGCGTAGGTACTTGATCAATTACGAAACTCAGCAGCAAAATTTACAAAAAATAACAATCATACTTTTCTTACGAAATTCCATTTATTTCGGTGATCTTTTCCTTCTAAATATCGATCGGCGTTATTATTTCTATATTGCAGAATCCTCTGTACAAGACGTTCTTGGTCTCGAAAAGTCTCTCCCCATCATATCGTCATCTCCCTACGATCAACTTTTGTCCACATTCGAAGCAAACTACTCCCAACAAAACGTCCCAGATGGAAGTGAACTCAAATCTGAAGAGTCTATGAATGGTACAGAAACGTACACAACCGCGTCGGAAACAACAACTCATGGAAATAATGAAAATGCACTACAACCCGGTACTGACGATGATTACGATGGTGACGATGATGACGATGACGTTCTTGGGCAAGGGGAGGAAAATTTGTATTTGGTCTGCCCCAAGGTAGTTACGAAATTTGGGGAGGGGGGTGATTTCCACAATAACGTAATATATTTGTCGAAAAAGAAAAACCATAAACTTCAAAAGTTATTGACTAACCTTAACCATTCAATCTATTTTCTTTTTTTTTTGGCATACACAGTTGAATCTAGCCTTATCTTGATTCAACATGAACAAAAAGGCTTAGTAATCTAATAGTAAATTTCTAGTGTAAACATTTTTATATAATACGTTGTTTTCCACGCTATCAACTAATTTCAATTTTTCCCCATAAAGGGCACTACTGAACCCATTTTCCTGGTGGTCACCAACACTCATATTAGGGAACGGGATTGTGATAGTGGAAAAGAGAAGACCCGTTGGCCTTTGGACAGTCTTTTGGCCTGTAGCGCTTCAGGATCCGATCCTGTTTTAATTTCGCTCGAATTCGACACTGTAAAACGTGACAAAAAGCAAAGAGAATATGATATGGTCGAGGAAGATGCGGAAAAATTGTCGAAACACCTCAGTAATCTCCTGTCAATCATGGGAACCCAGAATAATCGAATGGTTATTTTTAAATGCATGAAATGTGGAACCAGGTTTGGAGAGGAAAAAAATAGTCAGAAGAGGGGGACTGCAAGGGTATGTCCAACAACCACTTGTAATAGTACTTTAGTCATAGAAGACGACGAGGAGAATTAAAGATAAGAAGGAAAAAAGATCAAAATTGAATGTGTCAAAAGTAAAATAAGAAATAGGTACTTGGTTGTCTAGATGATGGGACTATCAGTTGGACGAGGGAAGAAGCGGTGGAGGGTGACTAGTACAGCATTAAAAAAGAATTTGAAGGTGAGAGCGGGGAACTAATTGGGTGGGGGGTGGGTTAAAAATCGGCCTCACCTAGAACCACCTTTTTTAGTATAGTACAAGGTCATCCCCACTCCTTCTCCTTCCCATTGACAGTCCCATCATCTACAAAATTGCCAAGAACTATTTCATTTCCAAGTGATAATTTGAAATTAAAATAATATGTAACAATATTTTAAACTTGGGGATGGGGATTACAGTAAATAGTATACCATGTTCAAAACCATTTTGTATGTTTAATTAATATAACCTATTTACAAATGTATAAAATTATCTATATAATGTGTCCCATATACATATAGTAGACTTAATTTTCGTATGTATATATAATGCTTATTCCCTTTGCGATTGTAAAAAATTGTTATTTGGATTTATATTTTATTGGAATATTAAAAGACTGAAGAAGTTTTTAATGTTTGTTTCATAATTATTAAATATGAATATAAAAATTATTTTTATTAGTTTTTGGTGCCCGGATTGTTAATTACATGAAAATAGGTAAGTGAAACTGTTTTACTTATTTACATGATGGTGGAATATGGTGGTGTTAATAGATTTTTGGTGCAATTTAAAATAAAGGATCTACGGTGTGATTATTGGTTAAAAAAGATCAAATAATCCAAATATGAAATGGCACTTGTTAAATTACCAAGAGATTAAAATTATTGCACGAACTTCAATCGATGATTATCATTCATAAAAGTTCGTGAAATTTTGTGGTGCTAATAGATTTTTGGTTCGATTTAAAATAAAGGATTAACGGTGTGATTACTGGTTAAAACGTATCAAATAATTCAAACATGAAAATGCGCTCGTGAAATTACGAAGAAATTAAAATTATTCCACGAGCTTCAAACTGTGATTGTCATGTACAAAAATTCGTGGAATTTTGTAGGGTTAACAGATTTTTGGTACGATCTGAAGTAAAGGATCTACGGTATGATTATTGGCTAAAATAGATCAAATAATCCAAAGATGAAAATGTGCTCGTAAAATTAAGAAGAAATTAAAATTATTGCACGAGCTTCAAACGGTGATTATCATGTATAAAAGTTCGTGGAATTTTGTAGGGTTAACAGATTTTTGGTACCATCTGAAGTAAAGGATCTACGATATGATTATTGGTTAAAATAGATCAAATAATCCAAAGATGAAAATATGGTAAAATTACGAAGAAATTAAAATTATTGCACGAGCTTCAAACGGTGATTATCGTATATAATAATTTGTGGAATTTTGTGGTGTTAACAGATTTTTGGTACGATCTGAAGTAAAGAATCTACGGTATGATTATTGGTTCAAATAGATAAAATAAACCAAACATGAAAAAGCGCTCGTAAAATTACGAAGAAATTAAAATTATTGCACAAGCTTCAAACGGTGAATATCATGTACAAAAGATCGTAGAATTTTGTGGTATTAACTGATTTTTGGTACGATTTGAAATAAAGGATCTACGGTATGATTATTGCTTAAAATAGGTGAAATAATCCAAACATGAAAAGCTGTTGTAAAATTACGAGGATATTGAGATTATTGCATTAGCTTCAAACCGTGATTATCATGTATAAAAGTTCATGGAACCATTTGAAATAAAGGGTCCATGGTATTATTATTGGTTAAAACAGATCAAATAATTCAAACAAGAAAAAGCGCTGGTAAAATTACGTGGAGTTTGAAGTTATTGCAATAGATTCAAACGGTGATTATCGTATATAAAAGTGCGTATAATGTTGTGGTGCTAATAGAATTTAAGTGAGATTTAAAAAAATAAAAGATCTTTACTATTCTCATTGGCGAAAATAGCGAAAACAATCCATGCATGAAAAAGCAGTTCTAACATTGGAAAACCTCTAGACTGAAAAATGCTTTTAATTGATTTGAATCTCTCTAAATGTACTTAAAAACCATAAAAATAATTTGTTAAAGATCTCGTGGAAGCTACACTCTTTCTATTAATCATGGGTACTAAAAAGAACCCTTTACATTCAGACTATAAATACATACATGACCAACATAAATTAATGTTTGCTGTCCATTAATATTTCCCTTAGGTGTTTTGCCTGACGTATTACAATTTTAATGCGTTAACACCTACTAAATAAACGATTAAGGAAGCATGCTTTACATACATTATTGAACAATAAATGCAAATTAAAATGCAGATTAAATGTTTAAAAAACAGCGTGAAGCCACTTTCAATTTATAATTTACACATACTCATAAATTTTAAAAAAAGATGAAAATTTTGCTTTATTTGTTAGTTATAAATAAATGTAGTGGATAAATATGTTTTCCTATGCCACATAAATTGGAAAACAAAACTTCCATCTTGTGCCTCTGCTTGGTAATGAAGCTAGACTGTTTTATTCATGCATGGTAGAAAGATAGGAGATAATCCAACAAACGATACTGAACGTCAATTGATTAATTAAAGGCAAAAATATTTATTATTCTACATACTTAAAGGAACCAGATTGAGAATAAAAATTTGTTTAATTTTTTATAAATTAACAAGAGAAATGCAAACGACTGTTAATAACGAACAGTTACAAACTAACAACGAACACAAGTGTTTAGAGAATGTTAGAAAAGGGTCAATTTTCTGGACTCATTAATTTAATTACACGATACAACTCGTTAAAAGGTTTAATTAACCTCTATTAACAATATTTTGAATTTTAAAACATTCATATTTCGTTCCTTTACGAAGCGAAACGAGAGAATATTACAAAAGGTTAATTAAAACATAAAAAAATTTGAATGTATTTTTTAAATCCTTATCCACATTATTTTGAGGGCAAATTGGTTAACTTCAAAATAAAAAGAGTTTACCATGGCATTATCGCATTCAGTGGTGACTCGTTAGTACGTTACTCAGAAAAATACCTGCATTAGTAGCGAAGACATCTTTATTGTACAACTGGTACATGTTTAAAATTAATCCTGATTTAAGTCATGCATTGATCAATAAAAACCCAACATGATATCTGTTCATCTGTTATTTTTTACAATTATCTTCTTTGGCAGATATGCTTAGCACCATAAGGAACACTTAGAAACCTAAAATAACGAATAGGAGTTATCCAAAAGCGAAAGGTTTACCCTACGCCTAAATATGATAATATGAAACACATGAAATGGTACTGAATTTAAATTCGAAAAACGGAAACACGGAAATTTCATGGTCATCAATAGTAAGGTTTTTGAAATCTTTAGGATTCAAATATAAACGCGGTGACAATAGAGTGACCCTGTGTCCATCAAATCTGAAATCGAGCTGTCCAAAATCGGTCGTTTTTATAGACTAAACGTGGGTATTCTTGAAAGATACAAATAAATAAATCTTCATGGCAGGGGATCTACGTACTGCTTTCAAATTCCATTGAAAAATAGTGATGAGGTTTGTTACATTATAGTACATACTAGCTCTACTGATGGCTTTGCTGAAGGGCCTTCTTCAGTATCAACTCTCAACATTTCAAGGAATAGCTGGATGATGCTGCACTAAAGATGTTTCCAGATTTAGGATAATGCCTCTTATCATTCTCGCGTAATGGAAAAACTACCCACAGCAGCATGGACAAAGGATGACATTTTTTGTTTGGTTAAAGGAATAGGGAATTACACTAGAGACAGTTTTTTTAAAAATGAAGTTAACAGTTTAGTAAAAAAGTAATCGTGACCATGAAGCTATATGTTTACCACCTTATCGCTATCATTTTAGTGCAATACAAATAGTATAAAGAGAAGCATCACTAAATCAAAAACGTCTCTTTTCTGAGCTACAATTTTATTCAAAATTTAGAACAATGATTAAGTACTTGAGGAAAACATCAGCATTAAAGTTAATGATTCTACCTCAGCTACAATAACAGACTCAAAATGTATCGACCCTTAACATTGTCACTGAATAAAGTTCGGGTCGTGCTCTTTATCAAAATATCATTCGACAAAATACACTTACAAATCTCTTGGAGCAACCACTTTACATGATCGAGACTATGGACGAGCTCTATTTTAATTTGTCACCCGCCACTGGCGTTATTACAGTGGATGCAACATTTCTGGAATCGGTCAGTCGGAACCAGCAGGTCGGTACAAAAATTAATTGAATCGAAACTTTCTCTTCAATGACAATGTCGAGTACAACGCGTATTACCAACCTACAACTACCGCCATCTTGTTTGTTTTTTTCAATACAAAAAAAAATGATATTGCCCGCTGGTCGGTACCAGTATTCAGATTAAAGAAATTATGTAATAATAATAAATAATGTCATATCATAACACAAGCGACTAGCCACACAACTTAGCTACTAAAACAAAGTCAAATTGTCACTAGAATGGTACAAAAACTTTTTAATGGATTTCATGGAGGCCTGTCAGTTCATTGTGACATGGTATTCAGCGGAGAAAAAATTAAATGGTTCACTTTGTCTATAAGAAATTATTATTTGCGCAGATTTATAACTTTCATCTTGTAAAATAGTGTGAAGCATTTTTAACTGGATTAATAATTTTTTCTCACCTTAACGCTTAACCTGTCTTAGGCCGAGCATTGTACACAGCTTTACAATGTCATCATATATACTTTCGATTTGATTGTTAATGTTGGCATTTTAATCAATATCATATCAGTATATAATTAGCTTTTAAGTTTAAGCACATAGCTTAGATACTGCTTTTTATTAATTATTGTACCGATACAAGCTGCTGAAAATACAGATAAATCTAGACTTGCTTGTGAGCATTCGTAAACTATTCCGCATACCAGCTAGTCTAGCTTACTAACCGCAAAAACTTCTAAAATGGTAGTTACTACAATAAGAACAATTTACTTTTCCGTTATCCGTTTTCTTTTAAAGCCTTAGATTCTCCATTAAAGTCATTCAAACCATAGTAATGTAAACAAGAAAAGAACATATATCTAAGGTAATACCTAGAAAGTACTTAAGAAAAAGAGGACGCTACATTAGCAAAGCACTGGTGCCTATTAATAAAAAGTTGTTAAAGTATTTTTAGCTTTAAAACATTTAATTAGGTAAAAGATCAATAAAGTCCGGAATCCTAAATTGGTATATGCATTGCACTGTTTTCTATTGCTTAATTTCTTCCTGATTATAATTTCCAGAAACTTAGACCTGTCAAGATTCAATGTGACGTCAAGATGTAGTCACAAGTAACCATGATTGCCAACATAAATGCAATTCTCACTAAGCGGGCAAATGGACTGCGAGTACAATAGTACAAATATAAAATTGAGTTTGAAATGAGTAACTTACATTGAGAAACATCATTTTCAATATATTCTCCTAATTTATCGCCTTACCTCCGTTTAATTTTTTCATAGTTTAATTAAAACAGAGGTGTAGTTGGGAAGATCAAAATTGGTAAATTATCTGTGAGAATGGACGTATCTTCTTTCTTATTTCCACTTGGGACTGTAGTCATTTGCTGCGTTTTGAACACGTTCTTATTAAGTTAGGAAATGTTTCATAAGTAGTACAAACAAAATGAAAAGAGATAACCGAATAACAGTAAACGGTGCAGCGGTTAGAGGATGCTTAGGTACGTCAAACATCAGAATCGGCTTTTTTAACTACCTGGTTGAATTCTATCTTTAAACAGGCATTTCTTCTTTCCTAAATTCCTGAGAATTAATGTCTGATGCTGGCGCCATGCTCAAATTCTGCTTGTCTGCATCTTTTTCTGTTACACATTAGTTGGTGCAACGTTATTCCCTTTTCTTTATTAGTGACCGCTGCAATTCCTATCTCACATCTCTTTTCTATGTTTACGATAATCTCTACAACGTCTGTCGTGGTTAAAAGCAGGCGTTCTGCCATCAACCGCTCTAGTAAAGTTAGTAAGTTGCAAGAAGAAAATAAATGCGACAGTTTTATTACGGACTATGTCAATTTTAAACGTCCCAACTATACACAGAGAGACAGCTACTATACCTTCGTAGGGCCCTTGTTAAACATTTGAACGTTACAACACTTAGCAGTAAATACCTAGATGGCGTTAAACAACCAATAACTTGGTACTATAACAACTCAACATTATTAATGTAAGAAATTTCTATTTGATTTGATTGATGATTCAATGTTCTTTCAGGAAAAGGTAATAATTATCGTATCTAATATTTCAAATTTTCAATGAGGTATTTCGCTTTTTCTAAGAGTAATTATAAGTATACAATTATGTAAGTGAAGAATTCACACTTCTATGAAGAATTTCCATGAAAAGATGCAAATAACTTCCGTATTTTTTAAGTCAATAATCTATTATCAAATACATATAATACGACTATGTAATATGTTTATTTATTAGAAAATATCAGTACCATGAATCAATCCTTTGACTAAACCACAGTATAAAGTATTAAACGCATTCATTATTAACTTTAACATATTATCAAAAAATTCTTCTTCCGTTATATAACAAGTCTTCAATTTAATGCTTAACAATAGGTCAAGCGTTACCACATAACAATCGAAATCAGTAACAATGGCAGCGTTTAAAAATTTATTGATCAACAAATTTAATTTTTCCGGTTAGCTTTGTAAAATGCGGTTCTTTACGTACATTCAAAGAGAAATTTAATTTGGATCATCATATGCTGAACTGAGAGTTATTAATGTAGTTTAAAAAAAAACGCTTCATTTCTCACACAATGTACATGATACTATCAGGTATGAATAATAAATATACATACGTATATAGAAGAGCCTATTTATAAGCTTTTTGCTTTGAAAATAGGAACTAATCGTAAATCTGTGCATTTAATTATGTAGTTTTATAATACAATTATTGAAAAATCCACAAAAAAATATAGAGTGTATCCATGCATTACATTCATACACAAATTCGACTAGATCTATGTACTCTTAAAAAGAGGCTTCTACATAAAGGATGAAGTGGAAGAATAACCAGGCACCTTCAATCTTAAACTAACCTTCAACGAAGGAAAAATATCAAAAAATTCATGGATTTTCTTTCAATTGTTGGATGTCTTACAGGGCACTAAAATACGAGACAATTCCGTTAATCCCAGAAACAACCATGGGCTAGATCCGAAGAAAGACAGAAAACTAATGCTCCAAGTATGAGTTACCCCTGCAAGCTTCAACATAAAATATGTAAAAGGTTTGGAAATCCTAAGCTCTATAATTCACCCTGTTATCAATTGAAATTCCTGCTTCCTAAATAGAACAATAAACTAGTTCATAATACAGCGACTAGTAAAAATTGAAAGAAACGTTAGTTATTTCAGAATTTGGAGTCGCTATAAGAATGTCCTTTATAATGAGTAACATTTAGGGATGTGATTAAGGCATTTGAAATACGTCAAATTCAAAATACAAAATACCAATTTCTATTTCTCATTGGATGAGGCTTCTCCAGATTAGATTAAATAATGGCTGAAGAAGTCTCATACTGTTAAGGCAAAATACATTCAGCTGTTGTTTTCGACAATAAAATAGTTTTTATGTACCCCATTTGGCTCTGATTTTTCAATATTTTGTTACTTATGGTTTCCATTTGTTGAATTCAGAATTTGTTTTAAAACAAGCGTGGTCAATGGTGAGTCGATTGTTCACTGTCAGACGCTACGAGAGCGAAAGTATGTTTAATAACAAAAGGTACGATTTTTTGGGATCGATCTTGTTGATTAAATGGTAATGAAAAGTACATATATAAACATTCAGTTTTCACCTTCTGGTAGTTAGTGTTAAACGACTATTGTTACGAGAGGTGGACGCATACATAGTTATAGTTGACGTAGGCTATAGGCAAGAGTATTAGTTTTAGTTGGTTTATAATACGACTCGCATAAGATATTTTTTATTTTGACGAATATGGTTTACAATTGTGTGTTCGGCGTCATTTGGTATTTCATTTTTTTAGGTAAGTACCTAGGTGAATAAATTTTTAAAAATTAAAATTATTTCCTGCTGGTTGAAAACAATTAAACAAAACAATAAAGTGCAAGGTTGATTGACATGCTGGGACTTCCGTAAATTTTTAGAGATCTTCATTAACGCAAGTAGTCCGATATACCTACTCCTATTAGGATTATAACATCCTAATATGTCCTGATATGTCCCTGACTAGACCTTCATGCCTGAGAAGATGTCCTACCAACCCATCTCGCCTATTTCTTATTAACTTCCACAGAGTCCTCTATTCTCCTATTCTTTCTAACCTTCTCTATCCACGGTATCCTCATAATTCGCCTATAACACCACATTTCGAATGCTTCAAACGACCATGTTTCGCACCCGTACAGCTCCACGCTCCAAACATACACCTTTAGCAATCTTTTCCGAATTTCTGAATTAATCGTTCGCGAGCATAGAAGTGACTTCTTTTTATTGAAGGCCACTCGACCCTGCGCTATACTCTGCTTTATATCCTTACTACTCCTTCCGTCCTGACTTATCTGACTTCCTAGATACCTAAACTCAGCCACTTCTAATTTTTTGTCTCCTATATTTATATTTGCTATTGATAAAAACCAATTTCACTTGATCATTGCTAGTTTTTCTTCCCTGACGAAAAGTTTCAAACGGAAATTTACGGTCTCTGTCAAGGCTCTAGTGATTTTCAGTACCATACAAACAATGGATTACAGTATAAACTATAGGTCGGTATTCATTTAGTTCTAAACAAAAAATGCAAAGAAATAAATGTACTTGACTTTTAATTCAAACAAATAAAAAATTATATACCATTTAAAACTACACTGCAAAATTTGTGTATGTAGTCAAATCATTGCCAAATTATACCGTACAAAACTTCTAAAGTGTTGTAGGTTTATAAATAACCTTTGGTATTATTTTCCTGGTCTTCTCAGTTTGCACTGGTAACTTTAAGCAAGTGAAGACGGGCTAATGCCAAAGAACCTCACTCACATCTTTTGGGATATAGAAACCAATTTTCTGTTCTTAAAATTTAGGGAGCTAACGGTTCTTCTTACCCCAAAATATGATCAGTGAGTATTAAAAACTCTGCTTCTTATTTAACCTGTTGTGTTTTCTGAAAAGGGGGATATGTCAGTACTGTTAAGAAATCTACGCACTATTCCGCATGTATCAAGGATTACCGATTTCTGTAGACTTATGTACGTAAACTTATGCAGTTTCAACTCGGCTAGGCTAGCGTGTAATATTTTAGGTATAACGCCTATTGATGATATTATTATTGGAATAATTCGAACTGTGTTCTGATTCCACATGTCTTTTATTTCATCTGCTAATGGAATATACTTTTGAATTTTCTCAATATGTTTTTGTTTAAGATTTTCAGTGTTTGGTACTGCAACATCTATTAGGTAGGTCGTTTTAGTGTCTCTGATGGTCAGTGTGATATCAGATCTGTTATGATTAACTGTTTTATCTGTAATTACGTCTCTATCCCAATATAACTTGGCTAAGTGGTTTTCTGACATATCTTGTGGTTCGTATTTGTAGTAGGGCTCTATCTGATCTATGAGTTTAAACTTTTTGGCTAACAGCGAGTGTATCTGTTTAGCAACATTATTATGCCTGTCGAGGTATTGTCGGCTAGCTAAAAATGAGCAACCCCCAGTGATGTGGTCAATTGTTTCGCGAGATGTGTTGCATGCTCGGCATGTGTCTGATGAAATTGTGGGATTTTTAATAATATATTTTTCATAGTTTTTTGTTTTTATTATTTTGTCCTGAATCGCTATCATGAATCCCTCAGTTTCTGAGAATATGTTTCCTTTTTTTAACCACATATTAGAAGCTTCTGTATCTACATGTTCCTGCTGTTGTTGGTTCGGGTATTTTCCATGAAGCACTTTTGATTTCCACATTTCAATTTTTAATTTTTCTTTCATAATTTTGTTCTCAGGATTAAAATC
>NW_020438940.1:364584-376935 GCF_000699045.2 Agrilus planipennis | reverse complement strand
TTTACTAATATAAACAACGTACACAGCTAAAAATAAGCAACCCCCAGTGATGTGGTCAATTGTTTCGCGAGATGTGTTGCATGCTCGGCATGTGTCTGATGAAATTGTGGGATTTTTAATAATATATTTTTCATAGTTTTTTGTTTTTATTATTTTGTCCTGAATCGCTATCATGAACCCCTCAGTTTCTGAGAATATGTTTCCTTTTTTAACCACATATTAGAAGCTTCTGTATCTACATATTCCTGCTGCACTCTTGATTTCCATATTTCAATTTTTAATTTTTCTTTCATAATTTTGTTCTCAGGATTAAAATCTACATCATTAAGGTTTAGTGATGTACCAGAGGTTGAAATGACACAGATTGAATTGTATTATTATTATTATTATTAAGCTTTAGCAAAACAAAATTATATTTTTAAATTTTCAAAATTTATATTTTCTTGCCTAGAGTAACTTATCTTTTCGAATCCAATTTGTTATACCTCTTTCATTGTCCTAACAAAAGACCGTCTATTACTTCCTAAAATTTTCTTCAGTCAGATCCTTCCACCCAGTTCCTCATTCACCAAATCTTAGCATTCCTCCCAAGCTCTGTTATTTGCACATCCCCCTAACACATAGTTCAGACATTCTACCTCCTTGTCACATATCCTACTCTACACCGTCTGTTCTCTTCCTTTTTTCAATATTTAAACCCCTGTATCCATTCATCTTTATCCTAAAGTTTGCAAACGCGTTTATTCCCCCCTCCCCTTTTAAAACAAGGGCGTGTTGAAAACGCAGTAAATAACTACAGACCAGAGTGGTAACAAGGAAAAAGATATAGATCTAATTTATTGCGGACTTTGCCAATTTTGAATGTTCCAACTATACTGTGTTAGCATTTGCTTATGTAATCCAAGTAAACCACAGAAAATCTTGGACCCCAGACAGACTCGCCCGGAATTGAACCGGGTCGGTGTTCTCCCGAATGCTAAGCGATGGTCTAAACATCTAAGTCATGCCGCTCGTTTAATTTGATCAGTTTATCTTAATAAGTTGTGATATTTTGAAAATTGAAAAAATAATGGTTTAGGTATATAACGTCCTTTTTGGGAAGTTCGAAAGTGGTACTAAAATTTTCATAAATTTGTTAATATACAAGGTAGGATTAAAATGTATTTTTTTAAATAACAAACTAAGGGGTGTATCAAATTAGAAAATTCACACTGTTCCTTCAAGGTGTTTCAGGTGCGAATAAATTTCAGTATCCTTTAAAACAAGCCAAAAGTCAAAATCCAAATGGATTTGCAAATCTATGATATAAAAGAAACAAAACGTGGAAGAAGATTCAGAACTTACAATTAAAATTCGGCAGTTTTAAAATTCATAAAAGCATA
Source organism: Agrilus planipennis (assembly GCF_000699045.2). Classification (NCBI taxonomy): domain Eukaryota; kingdom Metazoa; phylum Arthropoda; class Insecta; order Coleoptera; family Buprestidae; genus Agrilus; species Agrilus planipennis. The sequence goes on along the minus strand of NW_020438940.1, from coordinate 375,553 downwards.
AATTGCTAATAAGTACAAGTCTACCTACTAATTATATACGTGAAAAAAAATGTTTAAATCTTTGCAATGTGATAATTCATGAAAAGTAAATCTATTAACAGACTAAGACGACGAGAAGCAAAAATTGTACAAACGTTTTGTGCAAATTTACTTTTGGTGTTTATTCATGCGTGTTACTAACTATTGTAAATAGAGTAAGTAGGTACAATATGTATGGTACAACTACTAAATGTCGCGCGTTTAAAATTAAATAAATATAAATAAACGGAAGTAGAAACAAAGATTTAAATAGTAGAAAAACCAAGCACGGTACATATAATAGGATATTCTTTAACAATTTCGACCTCGCTAAAAAATTCTCTGTTATATTTCTACATACCTACTATATGTATGGATAAATATGAGTATAAGTAAATCCGAATTTCTAGGCGTCATCACTTGTAGTACGAAAAAATAGGTATCGTAGACATTATTACGAGGGTGGATTGATAAGTTTCCGGCCTGACCAAGAAAAACAAGGTTTTTAAAAATTTTTTTTTTTTATTTCTCAACATAATCTCCTCCAAGGCTGATACATTTCTCATAGCGGTGTTCCAGTCTATTAATGCCATCTCTATAGACTGATTCGTCAAGCTCCTNAACGAAGTTAGTCGCGATTTCGATCTATTTGATTTCATCATTACCCATAAGCAGTCTGGTTAACTTACCAATCTAACCGAAGATGCTCTATATGAACAAGTTTATACAATATCGAATTACAGCACAACGTCGTCACCTATTGATATTTGTAGCTAACTACTCTAGTACCAAACTACTAACTGTTGAAGATATCAACCTTAGAAGTCGGTAAAATGTCTAGAAAATGTCTGGAGGGAATCCTGAAAGCGTACGGGAGAATTAGATACTTCAAACAAATATCAATAGATGACGACAAAATGTCATAACTCGATAAAAACTATAACCTAGGCATTTGTAATAAAATAAAACTAGTCGAGTACGTGTAGGTACACTGAGGGTTCTATAGTAAACCCTGAAGATGTATACCAAGTTAGATACTGTAATAGCAATGGTCGGAATGTACTTTTCCCAATTTTGTGTTTATAATGGTTCAAATTTTTAAATATTTGTGAAGATAGACACTTTTTTTTATAAAAGTTAAACTGTAATTATTTTAATGTGAAAGGATTGAGTAATGTTGTACATAATCTGCAACTTAATTCTTATATAAAGCCGACTTGGACTTGGTTACACAATACTTCTAGAGACCGTGGTTTTGTTGGCCCCTCTCGTAAAATATTTTGCCTTCCTAGATACAGGAGTAGAATCAATAGTTGGGACATTCAAAATTGCCATAGTCCACAACAAAACTGTCGTATTTACTTTCTTCCTACGACTTACTAACTAGACAAGAGCGGTTGCTAACAGAACGCATACTTTTACTGACGACAGACGTTGTAGAGAATATCGTAAACATAAAAAGAGATGTCAGGTAGGAATTGCAGCAAACACTAATAAAAAAGAAGGAATAACATTATACCAATTAATGTGTAACACTGAGATGCAGTCAAGAAGAATTTAAGAATGTTATCAGCATAGGGTTTTAGAAATAGTTCAACATCCTCTGGAGTTTAGGAAACCAAAGACGTTTGTTTAAAAATTTAATTCCAGTTAGGCAGTTATAAAGCCAATCCTGATGATTTGCGTACCTAAGCAGCTTCTAACGCTGCACCGCTTATTATTATTCGGTCACTTTGTCTGTACTACTCATGAAGCAGATCCTAAGTTATACTTCGTTTAGTTTCTGTAGCGATGTGACCTTTAGTTTGATCAGCGCAAAGTAGAAAAGAACAGCACTAAGCGAGAAAAGAACGGAGACAACTCTCGGCCAAACTCTTAACCGGTGAGGAGCGTATAATCCGTACAGTACTGCACGGAAAAATTGACCATTTCATCCACTACAATTGCATTGCTCAAATGTGCTGTTATTGGTACTATTTACTACTGAAAATATCAACGGGATGTTTATTTATATTTGAAGACATACTAAAGGCTTTAACGTTTGTTTTCGACTCGCACTACTATTCATGATTGAACAAAACTTTTGGCAGGTACTGTGTTGAAAAGTATGTTTAATGAACAAGAGTCGAGAGTATAGTGAGCTTTTTTCTCCCTACCTACGATTTTGCCAGCACTCATCCAAGACATTGGAAGGGGCACATCGCTAGAGAATGTAAATGAAGTATATTAATTCATTTGTTATAGATTAAGTAATTGGTTTTTACCAAAAACGTTTATTATGAATTCGTTAAGTAAATGAGTGTTCTTCTTGGAAGTAATATGATCGAGCGGTATAACCTAGAAGTTTGCTTAGGATTCGGGAAGACACCCGTTCGATTACAGGTCCAAGGGCTGATCCAGGGGGGTCATTGGCTTCATGACCACCCCCCTGGTAATTATAAACGAATGTCGGAAGGTGAAGTGGCAGCGGAATCACAGTCGATTTCTAATTGTATAGAAAACTGTGATGCTGAAATGTACCCAAATGTAGAAGATTTTTATGCATTCTTCCTACACAACCAGTTAATGCAGCGACGGCATAAAGGTCCTTTTAGAAAGCTCAAAATTTTACTTAGAGCTTCAGAAGAGCGTTTTACTGGACTGGCACTTCTCCTCCAATTGGAGAAAGTGATAACTCGTTTTATGAGAAGACAAAAAAAAAAATTGATTCTATTTAATTAAAATTATTTTGTATTGTAATCGAATTGGAGTCTGTTCTGAACTAGACTTTAACCATACGACCCCCCCCCCCCCGACTTGAAAGCTGGATACACCTTTGTACAAGTCTATCTGTCCTGGTCAACTGGTCAAATGCTCGGTCAATAATATTCCATAGATAATCTTTCACTTTGTTTTTTCTTTATTTCGCCCGTCTCATCATTCTCACCTCAACTATCACAACGATTCCAACGATTCCTAAAAGAGAAACATCCTCTCTACTCTCCAGTGTGTTCCGGAGGATCTGCCGTCCACCAGCGTTATTAGAAGGGGGGGGGTATTGAAATACCCAAAACTTTTTTGCAGTAGGTAATATTTATTATTACTTGAACCAGTCAAACCAAAACCAAACAGTTGCAATATGCATTTCAAATAGAGCCGTAGATATTCAGAATACCATGATACAGCTACTATTACTTTAAATCTATAAATTCATTTGAAAATTAATTAGCTCATAGCTTTTTTCATGTTTATAATAGTACAATAACTGATAGAATTGTTCACTAATTATAAACTTTCAACTATCTACTTATAAAACATCCAAGAGCTGTTTAAGTCGATTTCGTTTTGTTTCATGAAATTTAAGTTTCTTTTCTTTGCATTTGATTCAGCAGTAGCTGTATTTGCGGTTTCAATTTACATTTTTGTGAATAATTACCTGCCTACATGTTATTGTTTAACTTTCTATCATAATAATTTTGCGGATTATAGAAATAATGTAAGTGCTTAAATTTATATAACCAATAGCTTATACGATACCAGATTAAGTTTAGGAATAGATAGTTTTAAACGATTAAAAAGGGTGAGGACCAAATAACCTAACCTAACCTAACCTGGTTGATTCATCGTAGCTCTATTAGGGGATTCCATACTTATCCCGTGACTCTCCAGGTTAGACTGCCCTACTGAAAACCTATAGATGGAACCTCTAAATTATCCCAGTCAGGCCCTGAATTGACTGCCAAATTGTAAACATATATGGAAGCCCCAATTTGTCTCAATTTGAACCCAACAATATTATTTTATTGTAGATAACCCTTTTAGCAACTCCCCACTGACCCCAATATACGTCTCCGATACGATCATTTAGTTTATGTTTTCTTTTTTTGGGAATGGACATCTTCTTACTTATTATTATACTTCCCTTTGGGTTCAACGTTGAAAAAGAATTAAAATAGTTAACCTGTGACAGACGACTAAAAATTTATCTACTTATAATAACTGATTACTAAGTTTGATTGAATGTACCAGTTAAAATCTGCATTAAACTTTTATCCAAATGTTTATATGTCTGCTTTGGAAATGACAAAGGACGGAATACTAGATCATTCTTATTTCTCAATTATTCATTAACTATTTTTGTTTGCTGTAGTTTTTGCATATCCTTTTATTAAAAAAAGTCTGATTATAACTAAAGACCGTAATCAAATATTTTGAATAGATGTTTTTTTACGACATTACGAAAAGAAAGTTGATGACACTTTTCACTCCATGAGATACGATCCAAAAATTATTTTCCCAAAAAACTCGTTACTGTATCATGCTATCATAGCACAACCTCCACAAATAATGAATCAATAGAGTTTTCACCTTTGAAAACGTTTCAGTTTAAAATATCCGTGCAGCTTGTATCTAAATATATGATGCAAATATATGATGTATATATGTATATGTACATATACAGGTATGAGAAAACATTTAGCGAACATTGATGCATACTCTTCTGTTTATGTCACACAAGCGAAAATGCATAATTTGCTGAACGTATGGAACAAGACATCTTTAGAAGAATCTTTATAGGGTTTTCAATACCTTAAAGTAAATCAATTTTTGAATTAATTCTTACCACTCTTTAAGGTTATCTGCAGCGGTAAAAATTAATTCAAAAGTTAATTCACTTTGATGTGTGGAATAGATTTTGTCTATCATCTGAAGAAATCTCCTGCTCCTCTGTATTAAATTAACCAGACTCTCAAAATCTTTTGAAAAGAGTTCCCCAGAAGCTTTAAATTGTACTTATTGCACTTAATATATTACTATATTATTTATATGAAAAGATTACTAAAGATATTTGTATGAATATTCCTAAAAGGATGACGCCGCAGCTTTATAATTGCAGGATAGGATATCCATACGATCTGGTCTCAATTTTCCACTAATGCAATATATGTACTCCACAAGAGTGAATTAATTACCAACCTTTTTTAAATTAGCGTCCCATCCAGTTAAGTCCATCTCTCATGACTTCGGTCATCAAAAGGCAAGTTCATACAATAAACCATTCTCTCCAAAAGTCTTTCTTTATCAGCACTTCTCACTTAACTTCAATAAAACAAAACTTTTTTAAATCGATTATTTATTACTACACTCCCGAACCAAACGCAAACACGCAAGCCGACCGAAAGTTAGCACAAAACTGTTCTTCTTCATCAATAACAAGCCTCATAAAAACATCTCCACTGGATTGCCGTGTGTAAACATCGTTATCGTTACAATCCTGAGACGAGTTAAAGAATGTGTATTAAAAAGTCAATTCAAGATTTAATCTTCTGCCTGCTAAATGGGTACTTTTAGTATTTGGAACGCAATAACAACTTGGTTTTACGTATAATAGAAAATAGGCTGCTTGAGGACATATTAAAGGGCGAAGATAAAACACTCATCAAAATAAAAACAATCTTAAATATTTCATATTTTGTAATTCATCAATAGCTGCAAAATCATATTTTGTACAGATCCAGCACATAATTAGACTATTAGTGGAACTCTTAATTTTCAAAAAGAGATACGTTGATTTAAATTCTGTAGGTTTTTTTAATAGAGCTTTTGATGTTAACCTAAAGGTGTATGTTTGGAGCACGGCGTTGTACGGGTGCGAAACATGGACAGTGGGGGCAGCGGAAAAGAAAAGGTTAGAGGCCTTCGAAATGTGGTGCTATAGGCGGATGATGAGGATAAAGTGGGTAGAAAAGGTTAGAAATGAAGAGGTATTAGAAAGTATAGGAGAACAGAGGACTCTATGGAAGTCAATAAAAAATAGGCGAGATAGGTTGGTAGGACACCTTCTCAGGCATGAAGGTCTAGTCAGAGACATATTAGAGGCAGAAACAGGAGTTAGGAGGGGTAGAGGTAGACCTAGATTAGATTACTATTCGCAGATAGTTAACGATGTGGGTTGTTCAAGTTTTAGGGAAATGCGAAGTTTAGCTCAGGATAGGAAAAAGTGGAGGTACGTGTCCAACCAGTCTTAGGATTGACGACCCTATGATGATGATGATGTTAACATTATTCAAATAGTCCATATCCATCCTGAAGGCTTTTGGGATTCGACGTGATCCAGTGGATTTAACCCGATCCTCTGGAGTTAAATCCAGTGGACCTCGACAAATCCCAAATTCCTCCAGAACGAATGAGAACTTTTGATGTTGCCAATGTTACCATCTTTTTTCGTTTTGTTTTTGCCAAAGGGGGAGAGATCTCATTTAAATATTGTCAGGTCCATTATTTCATTTTATTGATTTGCATGTTACCTGGTATTTATTTATTTATTTATTTATTTGTATATTTAACCAGCAAATACAAAATACATAGACTAATACCTTTATGACATTAAATTTAATGCTCAAAATCAGATATAATAGAACGAAGAGAGCAGTTGGTCCATCTGTTGGACAAATGCTGCCAACTACTAAATATCTACTTTCGGAGATGTGGAAACTGCCTAGTATTACAGAACGCGAATGGGAACCAAATATATTTGAAATTGTATTATTCACATACATGGTGGTTCCAAGAAATTTCTTACCATGATTTACATTTTATTATTTTTATCTAAAAGTATCTAATTCAGTAATTATTTAGAAGTGGAGCTGCAGACAAAACATGCTCAAAAAAAAATCGACCCTGAATACCACTTTAAAGTATAGAAATAGTAAATTTATGATGGGGGGAAGACATTTCTAATAATTCCTTTTCTCCGTGATCGTAGCTTAATAGTACGGTATTGGAAAAGACCCTACTATATACTTCAAATCCTTTCAGAAGGTGCATACCCGACTTTCATAAATATAAAGCAGAGAAGGGGGAACAGTTACCAATCCTAGCCTAGCCCAATATGCATTAGTGAATTAATTTTTTGAATTAACTTTACCCACTAGAGATAACCTTAAATTAATGAAGAAACATTTTACAGTAACAGTAATTTGATATTATCTGCAGTGGGTAAAGGTAATTCCAAAAATGCATTTACATTGTATTTAACCTTATATTTCTCATAACCTAACCACCTAGGTTAGCTTAAGGGAGGGAACAGTGCCCCTCCCCCACTCCCCCTTAAAAATGACGATACATTTACTATTCTTATGTATTCACATGGTCTCCGGGCAATGGAAAATTTTTTAAAGCAAGTTTTTGTCCCACTTCTAAATTAATAAATAATCGCAGTGATTCAAACGGAACTCCAAATAAGCAAATAACTTCTTTCCACAGTTCTTACAAAAACCAACATCCTACTTACTGTTTGCAGGAAAAAATATTTTTTAAACTGTTTCAGATTTAACGAATGGTCAATTCGGATACAGCAAAGACGAGCAGGCAAGATGGCAGGAACAACACAGATCGTGTGGAGGTGATTTACAATCTCCAATTAAAATCGATAGTTTAAAGGCAATTCCCATAAGGATGCCTGCATTAGAAATGATACGGTATCATGATCTATTACCAGGTCCCTTACTGCTACATAATAACGGTCATTCAGGTAGGAAAATATCATTTAATGCATGTGACAACATTGAAGATATTTATGTAACACTTTGCTGTTAGTAGAATGATGATTCGGGCTATTAGTCCAAATGGAATTAGACCACGGCTCTATAGCCCGAATCTTCATTCTACTATGGATTCCGGCCGTGAAACCCTTTGTTCTCATATAGTTTGCTATTATCCACATCTCGTTATTTCCTTCAATACTACGTCAATTTTGCTCTCGATATCTCGTGCAATATTTGTTGAATTCAGACAATACAACACAAAGGATATTTTTGCAGTGTCTCTTAGTATTGCCCATTCTCCACCTAATCAACCCGATGTCGGATTTATTCCTTACGTATTTGGCGCTCGATTGACAAATGAGTACGAATTAGAAGGTCTTCATTTCCATTGGGGTGATAAGAATAATTTAGGATCCGAACATACCTTTAATGACGTCAGATTTCCTATGGAAATGCATATGGTGCATAGAAATAGAAGATATCCAACTGTGGAAGAAGCAATGAACCATACCGATGGACTAGCAGTTCTTGCCTTCTTTTTTCAGGTAAGCATAATCCGGAAACTTAAAGAAACGTAAAAGAGAAGTTGCAAATAAAGGTTTCGTTTTTGAACAGAAGTTGTGGTAACAAATTATTCCTTGTATTAAATTCCTTGCTCTGTAGAACAAAACAACCAGTGTGGATTTTAGTTCGTAAACCCTCAATAACAGCGAAGTTCTTTACTACAGTTGAGGCCTTGCTGGAATACCACTGAAAGATTCCATGAACTACGCCAAATTAAAATAATTCGAAGTGGTCTGTATTCTGTCGAAACAGCCAGACGCGGATCGCGATTTCGATCTTTTTGGATCTCATCAGCGCGTCGCAAGCAACTCCGACAGAACACAGACTAACTTTTACCTGCTGTCTTAACAGTGCGTTTTAGAAAATACTACAAATGACGCAGTGACCGCCATCTGTAGCACGATGCTACATACGTAATCCTAAAATGTAGCATCGTGCTACAGATGGCGGCCACTGCGTCATTTGTAGTATTTTCTAATACGGCAAAATAGTTCGGAAAAAAATTTAAAAATTTTTATCCAACTACAGGCAGTAGATACATGTGTTAAATCAGTCCTTACTATTAGGTATGAGATCTAATGAGATTGGAATCACTATCCGAGCCTGGTCCTTCGATAAATTTATGACCACGAACTTAATAAACGTTCTTAGCAATAATTTTTAACCAATACATGTACCTAATACACCACAATATTCTTAGTTATAGTAGATTCAATGAATTTACATCTGTAGGTTTTCTAAACGCGTCCAGCAGATAGGGATTAGCAAGCATCTGTCTTACTGTCAGTTAGAGACTCTTATTATCTTTTACACATTGGTTTTATGAAAATTTTTGAATGACTTGCGTAAAATTCACTGCTTACCTTCAGTACCAAAACAATTGAACAACTTACAGTTTAAAACAAAGAATTTACCATACTCCCACATCGTCCCATACAGTTTTTCCATCAGTTCCAATTGAAAAATAGATTTTATATACAAGTGATGTAAATTGATCGAATACACAATACCCTATTGATTGAATTGTACTTATATTTTTGTTTAGCTTCGTGAAAATGACAACAGACCGCTGAATCAACTTGTAAGATATCTACCTCACGTTTACGCACCAAACGCAAGCCTTATCTTAAATGAAACGTTCACACTGGCATCCATTTTACCTCCTACTGAAGACTTGGAGAGATTCTACATGTACAGGGGATCTCTTACAACACCGCCGTGTTCAGAAGCCGTCACATGGATACTATTTCCAAATCCTATGCCTGTATCAGTTGTCCAAGTAATAAAAAATTTTCGTTCAACCCCTAGAGGAAATAGAGAGATCTGAAGTTAAGAAAAAAATTACTTTGGAATCTAGAAAGATGAAGATCTCCAAGCGATCAGCAAAGCAAAATTACGACCAAAACTGTCCCAGTCTTGGTACCGGTCCTGACCTTGCTTATTCAGTCTTGATTTTGGTCTTGCTTGTTCGACCTTGGTTTTAGTCTTGATCTTGTTCGTTCGGTCTTGGTCTTGGTCTTACTAGTATAAAAGCAGTTTTAATCTGCAAGACCAAAACCACTAAAATCTTCAAAATTTAAGACAATTATCTTGGAACTATTACTCCAGATCAATATCAAGATATTGCAAAATTCTTTGTTAATATTTTTTGATCTCTGATCTATTCAAAAATGTATATACAGGGTGTCCCATTTATAATAATTAAAAAAAAACACAAAATACAACAAAAAAGTGTTATACAATTTTTCAATCCAGTGACAATTGAGCTTGCAAATCGTCTTTCTAAATTTGAACGTACAATTTGTTTCATTACGGGCCTGGATCTAGGCGACTAACGTCGCTCAGCTGATCTAGGGTAGATGTAACAATTACCTATTGAGAAGACGCCGAATGCACTTCCACCTGTAAAAAAAAGGAAAAAGTGAAAAAGAAAAGCGTACCTTTTATAAAAAATGTTGAAATTGTCCGCCATTCGCTTCAATGCAACACTGACAGCGGCGTACCCTGTTGCTGCGAATTTTGGCCAAGATACCGGGAATATTTCGAATTATACGATAGGCATTAGTAATGTAACTCACCATCAACTAACGGTTGAATAAGAACACTACTAATTGTCCTAATTGTAATAGTCTTTTATGAAATGACCACCAAATAAATAAATTAACACTAACAAACAAGTAAATTCCACAACAATCCAAAACAAAATGAACAACCTGTTACAAACTACAACATTATGTGTATTTATTCCAGTTACTTCCAGCACTGTAATTATACGAAGTTTTATCAGTATTTAGCTTTTTACATTTAATGAAAACAAAATAACCAAAATTGGTCCTTCTGGACGCATCCTTGTATTACTCCACGTGGGGTTAATCAGCCCTGCCAGGCAAAACTAACCTTTAACACATGTAAATGGTCAAAGTAGGTCTGCCTCTTGTCTCAACTTTTACAATCATAACACATACATTTGTTTTCGTACGCTAGTACGTTATGGTACAAAACCTTTACCAAACACTGGGTGGTGAGGGTTGTTTGTGCACCGCTTCCAACTATTCCGTAGTCGTTAAACTTTCTTTTCTATTTAAAATAACACAATACTCGACGTCATGGGCTACATTTGGTCCACTTCAGTTTATGATCATGGGACTTTCGATTGTGATAGGTACGTAGTTTTTCTAACATGTTCAGTCATCTAATGGGCCTTAACGCGAGTGCATTTTCTTCGGCTGATCCGTAACTTAATACCAAACATAAACAATAACATCACCCCAAAAAGCAGCTGATTCCGACCTACTGAAGGTGAATTTTTCTACGATCAGCTGGCAATCGTAATTAATTTGCGATTGTGCAGGGCCGGCATC
>NW_020438940.1:352167-363926 GCF_000699045.2 Agrilus planipennis | reverse complement strand
TTTTTATAACCTAAAACGCGTTTCGCCGCTTTGTGCCTTCTTCAGACATTACAAATTAATTATTTTTATATTTATTAAATTCCATTACTTATAAAAGGTTTTATTTATTATCTTTCTGACTGTCCGATATTATGTATTTCATAGAATGTATACTATGCAACACGCTTAATATCTAGTAGAAAAACGTAAGTAAAACCCACAAAGGTCGAACTTAACAGTCCACTTAGCAGACCACGGCCCCATCGACCCAAATCATAATTCTACCATGGTCTAAACCGGTAAAGGCTTATCTCATACTGTTGATAATGGACTCAACGCATTTTTACTCCAGTTGTCATCATCATAAGGTCCTCAGTCCTAAAACTGGTTAAAGTCGCACCTCCACTCCTTCCTACCCTGAGCTAAACTTCGCATTTCCCTAAAACTAGAACAATACACTTTCTTAACTATTTGCGAACAGTAATCTAATCTAGATCTACCCATACCCCTTCCGTTTCTGCCTCTAATATGTCTCTGACTATTTTTTATTGGCTTTCATAGAATCCTCTGTTTTCCTATTCTTTCTAACATCTCTTCATGTTTAACCTTCTCTATCCACGGTATACTTATCATTAACCTGTATCACCACATTTCGAACGCTTCTAACCTTTCCTTTTCCGCCGCGAACACCATCCACGTTTCGCACCCGTACAGCGCCTTTAACAATCTTTTTCAAATTTCTAAATTAATCGTTCGGTAGCATAGCAGTTCTTTTTATTGAACATAACACGACCCTGCGCTATCCTCTGCTTTATATCCCTACTACTCCTTCCGTCCTGACTTATCTGACTTCATACATACCTAAAATCAACCACTTCTTCTAATCTTTCGCCACCTATCTTTACTTTCGTTCTTCCCTACTTTTTCTTCCCATACATACCAGTACGTTTTTAATATTCAATCTAGGTATATGCAATTTATTTGTGTAAAGCATTCCTTTTTTACCAGCAAATATATTCGTCCACCAACAATACACAGGAATAAGTGTTGCAATCAGGATTTATTTCTTCTCATTAGAGGAAACTGCATTTGAAATATTGAAAGTAAATATTGAACAGATTCAACTGTTTCACCCTGTACACTTTTATTTGTTGCAATAGGTTATTAAAATTAATTACTATTGCCAACCCATTTTAATTAGTTTTCTAAGAAGCTAGTTAATTAAAGATAAGTTTTAAAACAACAGCCGATTATCGATAAAGAAAATAAACTATTTCTGTTCAATGATGGACTTTTCGTTTCATTTGGTTGTTACGTGCTGCAACAAGCATAAAAATAGTGTCACTTATAGAGATGGGCTCTACGTATATGCAATTTGCCATAATTATTCTATTAACTGGACGTGAGTAAATTTTAATTGCCTTAATGTTTTTCAAATCTAAATGGGGCAACCCTTAAGATATAGCCTATCCAATAAAAAAGGAATCGTCGAAATCGGTTTACAAACGCCGGAGAAATCGCGCGAAATGAGAGCCCCTTCTAAAGTCTGTTGAAAATTTAATATTTAATAATAATTATATCTCTTAAACACCTCATTAGTTACAATGAGCCAAATAAAATTAATTTTATTTACTTTAATNAATCACCCTCCTTCATTACAAAATTTTGTGGAGCGTCGTTTTGATAGTTATTAACGTAAAAAGAATTTATTAGACCAAAAATATTGCAACAACAATTGTTCACAGGAAAATTACTACTCGTAAAAACGAACTACAATTACGTTTAAGCACAATTTAAATTGATTGACTTAGATTTATAAATAGAAAAATTTAAATTGAAATTTGTGCTGCTCCGAAATAAAATTTTAAGTTGGTCGCTTATTATTATATTACAAAGTTTCAAAGGAATGCCATTTGATTTTTCAATTGTTTTAAATTTTAATTAAAATTCATGGTAATGGTACAATATTAAATAGTGGAAAAGATAAATTGTGTAGGTATAAGGTACCTAAATTTCATTCCTGAAGTATAATTACATAATTTTAACTCGTATAATTTTATTTTTGAATTCGAATGTGGATTATTTTTATGCATATTCTTGAGTTTGCTGCTTATCGTTACTTCAATTCATTGATGTTTGGCAAGAACCTCTCCGATTGAGAATATCGCCTTCAACTGAGCACACGTCATAGCTATGTACGTGGTGGACACATGTACCCAAAGGATTATAACTTTCGGGTTGGTGGATGAAGGTCATTTTCAATTAAAACTACCGATTTATCAAAAGTTGAACCCACAAAGCATAAATTCGAAAAGGTCATTCTCAATTATGAATAAAAGCTTAAAAAACCTTTTGGATGTTACATTACCACAAGATAATAAAGTTGGTGGGCGAGCAGATTCTCTAGACAACGGCAGAGGGTAGGGCAGATGGTCCTTTTGGTTGATGAATCGTATGAAAATGAAGATAGAAGAGAGTGAAAGTTTAATTATTTATCGAATATTACTGCCCCAGCATTCGTCTGAGTGATTCAAGGAAACCACAGAAAAGCAGACAGACCTGGGATCAAACCAATGTCCTCCCGAATGTTAAACAATGTTCTAAACCTCCAGCCAATGTCGCTCGTTCTCAAACTTGAATGAACTTACATTCAGTAGTAAATTTCTACATTGACATTTACCTGTATTGTCGTGTATTACGTGTTTTAAAGTATTTGTTGTTCCAAGTAACAGTATTAGTTTTAGTCCACAAATATGTATTATCTGCTTCAGAGTTAACGAATGGCCATCACTGGGGATACAGCAAAGAAGAACAGGCAAAATGGAAGGAACAGTTCAAATCGTGTGGAGGTCTTCGTCAATCTCCAATTAATATCCATAAAGCCATTGGCAAACGCATGCGTGCATTAAAACTTCGAAATTACCGTGATCCATTACCGGGACCCCTAATGCTGCATAATAACGGTCATACAGGTATGGAAGACGTATTTAACCCATATGAGAATATTGAAGTTATTTAGGTAGGGGATAATTTGTTAATATCCACACATGCAATGGAGTCAAAACTCAACAGAAATTTTGACAAGACCAGTTGAGAATAAGTGTTTTATTCACTTTTGTATTTTCAATTTTTGAAATTGAAATACCATTTTGCAGTGGCTCTAGAAATTGCCCATCCTCCACGTAATCAATCCGTTCCTTATGTAGTTGGAGGTTTGTTGACAAAAACGTACAAATTTGAATCTCTTCATTTTCATTGGGGCGAGAGGAGTGATTTGGGATCGGAGCATACCTTCAGTGGCAAGAGATATCCGATGGAAATGCATATGGTACATAGAAATAAAAATTATCCCACTATGGAAGAGGCAATGAAGCATGCTGATGGGTTAACAGTTCTTGCCTTTTTTTATAAGGTAATCAGCTGCAATTGTATGTAGTGCCTCGAAATAAATATTGAAAAACTACTACAAATATAGAAAAGTACCTAACTGAATGGACTAAAATACGACAGCTCAGTATTCATTAAACTCTACTTAACTGCATAGTATTCGAATGATTTTCCCCATAAATTTAGTATCAAAGGTTAAATAATCTTTAATAATGAAAGACATGCAATGGTTAATACAACTTTGGCATCACTCATCCATGCAACCATTTCTTTACATAAATTTTAAATTTCATTTAAAGTTCATAATATCATTAACCTGTATCACCACATTTCGAANTATATATATATATATATACTATATTGTGTTTCTGTTTTTGTTTAGCTTCATGAAGATAATAACAAACAGCTAGATCAGCTGGTAAAACATCTTCCCAGTGTATACGTTCCTCACGCAAACATAACCTTAACTGAAACGTTTGCACTAACATCACTTATACCCTCTCGCGAGAATATGCGGCGTTACTACATCTACAAAGGATCTCTTACAACACCGCCGTGTTCAGAAGCTGTCACATGGATTGTATTTCCAAGTGCGATGCCTGTATCGGAAGTTCAAGTAATAAAAGATATTCCTTCAGCTTTGAGTAGAAGTAGAGTGTCTTAAAGTTTGGGAGATGATAACTTTCTGTCGCCATTTTATGATTTATAGAGGTCTAGAAAGATCATGGTGGATCTGTCAAATAAATTTCAGTTATTCATTAATCAAAGAAATGAATGCGGAGATGTTTTTGTTTCACTGTGCAAAACGTCATACAATTAAGAAAAGCATCATCATCATCATCATCAAAAGGTCGTCAGTCCGAAAACTGGTTGGACATGCACCTCCACTCTATCCTATCCTGAGCTAATCTTCGCATTTCCCTAAAACTAGAACAACCCATATCATTAACTATTTGCGAACAGTAATCTAATGCAGGTCTACTCGACTTTCCTCTTCTAATACGTCTTTACTTAGTCCTTCATTCCTGAGAACATATTCTACCAACCGAGTCCTCTTACTCTATCTAATACCTCCTTAATACTAACTTTCTCCATCCACAGTGTCCTCATCAAGCTCCTGGAACACCATATCTGGAACACTTCTATTATTTTCTTTTCTGCCGCGTCTACCGACTACCTTTCTCACTCATACACGTCGAGCTCCAGGCACACACCTTACGCGAGCATAGAAGTGACTTCTTTTGGCTAAGGGTGAAACAAAACACTTGCACATTAATTCTATGGCCCACACCAATTTAAAGCTGCGAATTTCCGCAGGTATTTTGAAATCTCCCTATCCATTTTCAAAGTATGTATCACTTGTCATAGGGATTTCTTTAGTAATATTTTTTTTTTGTTTAGTTGAATAAATTTCGAAGCATGTTCGGCCATGACTCCCACACCAAATTGACCAACAACTTCAGACATGTACAAAAAACTGGTAGAAGAAAAGTTTTTGTCCGCATACCTAGACGCAGATCTTCAGAGAAGAAACAGATCATGGAACCATCAGAACCGGTTTAACCAAAGAATGGTGTAGGCTTCTTCATAAATATCGTATGCTTTTTATGTGCAATCAAGTGTAAATCTCTGACGGAGGATATTACTTATATGTCATAAAAGCTATACTTATACTGTATTTTATATGTGGTATAAATAAACTGTTGATTACATGCATTTTACATTTTACAAATAGATAATTTCACTTCGATTCTTCATAATTGATTCAATGCATTTCCAAAAAAATGCACCATTCAATGATAATCCCTTCTTAAAATTTTATTCCTTAACGGCAAGTACAAAAACCCATACAGTCTCATCATCATCATCATAAAATCGTCACTTCTAAAACTGGTTGGGCACGCACCTCCACCCTTTTCTATACTGAGCTAATCTTTTCATTCCCTTAAAGCTAGAACGACACATATCATTAACTATTTACGAACAGTAATCTAATGTAGATCTACCCCTACATCTCCTAACATCCGTTTCAGCTTCTAATATATCTCTGACTAGACCATCATGCCTGAGAAGGTGTCCCACTAATATATCTCACCTCTTTCTTATTGACTTCCATAGAATTCTTTGTTTTCCTATTCTTTCTAATACCCTTCATTTCTAACCTTCTCTATGCACGGTATGCTCATCATTCGCCTAAAATTTCGAACGCTTCTAACCATTTCTTTTCCGCCGCGCTCACTGTTGATGTTTTGCACCCGTACAGCGCCGTACTCCAAACACACCTTTAGCAACCTTTTCCGAATTACTAAATTAACTCCGACTCTTGAAATATTGAATCTACCCCTATTGCAATTATTGATGACATCCCAAGAGGTAGTCATCGCCCGGGCATCCGAATGGGGGACCAGTTTACATCCGGAGTGCTTTACCCCAAAGGACGCCATCATTTGAGTTCCGTTTGTTTTTCTTTGGATATCGAAATGTGGTGGTTTCCCGTTGCCTTCCACATTGCAGTATCGTGCATCACAGTGCCAAACCGATCCTCGCGATCTCTGCCACCCTCAGTATTGAAAACGCCGCTACCCACTTTCAGGGACTTGTCATAGTCTGGTTTCTGTTTAAGACCCCCCCCCCCCATTTGTTTGAACCTATTTTCCGGCTCCCTAAATCTTCAAAACTCGCAATCCGATCTACCCACTGTAGTTTACACAAAAGTTTCGTCAAGGTTCAAGTCCCGTCTATCCACGGTATCCTCATCATTAACCTGTAGCACCACAATTCAAACGCTTCAACCTTTCCTTTTCCGCCGCGATCACCGTCCATGTTTCGCATCCATACAGCGCCTTTAACAATCTTTTTCAAATTTCTAAATTAATCGTTCGGTAACATAGAGGTGTTTTTTTTTATTGAAGGCGACTCGACCCTGCGCTATCCTCTGCTTTATATCCCTACTACTCCTTCCGTCCTGACTTATCTGACTTCCTACATACCTAAACTGAGCCACTTCTTCTAATCTGTTGTCTCCTACCTTTACATTCTCTCTTTCCCTACTTCTTCTTCCCATACATACCAGTATGCTTTTAGTATTCAATCTAGGAATATGTAATTTACTTGTGAAAAGCATTTTCCTTATTAACCACCAAATATATTCATTCACCAAGAACCGCCTTTGAAATATTGAAAGTAAATATTGAACAGATTCAACTGCTTCACCCTGTACACTTTTATTTGTTGCAATAGGTTATTAAAATTAATTACTATTGCCAACCTATTTTAATTACAGTTTTCTAAAAAGCTAGTTAATTAAAGAAAAGTTTTAAAACAACAGCCGATTATCGATAAAGAAAATAAATTATTTCTATTCAATGATTTACTTTTGGTTTCATTTGGTAGTTAGGTGCTGCAACAAGTATAAAAATAGTGTTACTTTTAGAGATGGGCTCTACGTATATGCAATTTGCCATAATTATTTTATTAACTGGACGTGAGTAAATTTTAATTGCCTTAATGTTTTTCAAATCTAAATGGGGCAACCCTTAAGATATAGCCTATCCTATAAATAAAGGAATCGTTGAAATCGGTTTACAAACGGCGGAGAAATAGCGCGAAATGAGAGTCCCTTCTAAAGCCTGCTGAAAATTTAATATTTAATAATGATTATATCTCTTAAATGTCGCATTGGTTAAAATAAGTCAAATGAAATTAATTTTATTTATATATTTTATTAAAATTCATGCCAATGGTACAATATCAAATACCGGAAAATACAAATTATGTAGGTATAAGGTACCTAAATTTCATTCCTGAAGTATAATTACATAATTTTAACTCGTATAATTTTATTTTTGAATTGGAATGTGGATTATTTTTATGCATATTCTTGAGTTTGCTGCTTATCGTTACTTAAATTCATTGATGTTTGGCAAGAATCTCTCCGATTGAGAATATCGCCATCAACTGAGCACACGTCATAGCTATGTACGTGGTGGACACATGTACCCAAAGGATTATAACTTTCGGGTTGGTGGTCAGGGGAAACCATCAGACACGAAGGTCATTTTCAATTAAGGATACCGATTTATCAAAAGTTGAACCCACAAAGCATAACTTCGAAAAGGTCATTCTCAATTATGAATAAAAGCTTAAAAAACCTGTTGGATGTTACATTACCAAAAGATAATAAAGTTGGAGGGCGAGTAGATTCTCTAGACAACGACAGAGGGTATGGCAGAAGGTCCTTTTGGTTTATGAATCGTATGAAAATGAAGACAGAAAAGAGTGATTAAAAGATTAATTATTTGTCGAACTTGTAAAGTTGTACACTGACATTCGCCACGTCGTGCATTACGTGTTTTAAAGTATTTGTTGTTCCAAGTAACAGTATTACATTTAGTTCAGTTCCACAAATATGTAATATCTGCTTCAGAGTTAACGAATGGCCATCACTGGGGATACAGCACAGAAGAACAGGCAAAATGGAAGGAACACTACAAATCGTGTGGAGGTCATCGTCAATCTCCAATTAATATCTATGATGCCACTGGCAAACGCCTAAATCCTTTCAAACTGCAAAATTACCGGGACCCATTACCAGGACCCCTAATGCTGCATAATAACGGTCATACAGGTATGGAAGACGTATTTAACCCATATGAGAATATTGAAGTTATTTAGGTAGGGGATAATTTATTAATATCCACACTTAAAATGGAGTCAAAACTCAACAGAAATTTTGACAAGACCAGTTGAGAATAAGTGTTTTATTCACTTTTGTATTTTCAATTTTTGAAATTGAAATACCATTTTGCAGTGGTTTTACAAATTGCCCATCCTCGACGTGGTCAATCCGTTCCTTATATAACTGGAGGTTGGTTGTCAAAAAGCTATCAATTCGAATCTCTTCATTTTCATTGGGGCGAGAGGAGTGATTTCGGATCCGAGCATACCTTCACTGGCAAGAGATATCCGATGGAAATGCATATGGTACATAGAAATAAAAATTATCGCACTATGGAAGAGGCAATGAAGCATGCTGATGGGTTAATGGTTCTTGCTTTTTTTTATGAGGTAAGCAGCAGTAATTGTAGGTGGTGCCTCGAAATAAATATTGACAACTACCACAAATATAAAAAAACACCTAACTGAAAGAACTAAAATACAACAGCATTATATTCATTAAACTCTACTTAACTGCATAATATTCGAATGATTTTCCCCATTAATTTAGTATCAAAGGTTAAATAATCTTTAATAATGAAAGACATGCAATGGTTAATACAACTTTGGCATCTCTCATTCATGCAACCATTCCCTTAGATAAATTTTAAATTTCATTTGAAGTTCATAATATCTTACATTGATTGAATTGTCTTTCTGTTTTTGCTTAGCTTCGTAAAGATGATAACAAACAGCTAGATCAGCTGGTAAAACATCTTCCCCGTGTCTACGCTCCTCACGCAAACATAACCTTAACTGAAACGTTTGCACTAGCATCACTTATACCTTCTAGCGAAAAGATGCGGATTTACTACACGTACAAAGGATCTCTTACAACACCGCCATGTTCAGAAGTTGTCACATGGATTGTATATCCAAATCCGATGCCTGTATCGGAAGTTCAAGTAATAAAAGATATTCCTTCTGCTATGAGTAAAAATAGAGTGTTTTAAAGTTTAAGGGAAGATAACTTTCTGGCACCATTTTAAGATTTATAGAGGTCTAGAAAGATCATGATGGATCTGTCAAATAAATTTCAGTTATTCATCAATCAAAGAAATGAATGCGAAGCTGTTTTTGTTTCGCTGGGCAAAACGTCGTACAATTAAGAAAAGCATCACCATCATCAAAATCATTAAAAGGTCGTCAGTCTTAAAGTCCTAAAACTGGTAGGACACGCACCTCCACTCTATCTTATCCTGAGCTAATCTTCGCGTTCCCCTAAAACTACAACATCCCATATTCGTAACTGCTTCTGTGTGGACTAAATTAATCTAGGTCTACTTCTACTCCACTTTCTGCTTCTAATACGTCTCTAATTAGGCCTTCATGCTTGAGAAGGTGTCCTACCAATCCATTTCACCTGTTTGCTATTGACTTCCATAATGCCCTCTGTTCTCCTACTCTATCTAATTCCTCCTCAATTCCAACAATCTCTATCCACAGTATCCTCACCATGGGCCCTAAAACCACATCTGGAACGCTTTTATCCTTTTTTTTTCTGTCGTGCTCACCGACGACCTTTCCCACCCATACAGGTCGTGCTTCAGGCACACACCTTTAACAATGTTGTTCGAATTTCTAAATTGCCGAGAATTGAAGTGAATTCCTTTTTCAAGGGCGAAAAAGAACAGTTGCACATTAATTCTTTGGTTCACATGTTTTTGATCTTCCTTGACCTGTATAAAACCGGAAATTTCGGCAGATGTTCTGAGATCTCCCTATCCTTTTTCAAACTATGTATCATTTGTCGTATGGATTTATTTAGTAATATTTTTTTTGCTTAGTTGAACAAATTTCGAAGCATGTTCGGCCATGACACCCACACAAAATTGACCAACAACTTCAGATATGTACAAGACATTGGTAGCAGAGAAGTTATTGCCCGCATACCTAGAATCAAACCACCAAGACCGATTTTTAAACCATGAATGGTGTAGGCTTCTTCATAAATATCGCATGCGTTTATGGATATTACTAATGTGTCATAAAAGCTATACTTCTAGTGTATTTAATATGTAGTGTAAATAAATTATTGATTACAAGCATTTTACATTTTACAAATTGATAATTTCACTTCGATTGTTCATAATGGAGTCAATGTATTTCAAAAAAACTGCACCATTCAATGATAATCCTCCTAAAAGTTTTATTCCTTAACAGCATCTACAGAAACCCATACAGTTTCATCATCATTATCATAAGATCGTCACTCCTACGACTGGATGGACACGCACCTCCACCCATTTCTATACTGAGCTAATCTTCGCATTTCCCTAAAAGTAGAACAATCCATATTATTAACTATTTGCGAACAGTAATCTAATCTAGGTCTACCCCTACGTCTCCTAACATCCGTTTCAGCTTATAATATGTCTCTGACTAGAGTTTCATGCCTGAGAACGTGTCCTACCAGCCTATCTTGCCTATTTCTTATTGACTTCCATGGAGTCCTCTGTTCTCCTATCCTTTATAATACTTCTTCATTTCTAACCTTCTCTATCCACGGTATGCTCATCATTCGCCTAAAATTTCGAACGCTTCTAACCGTTTCTATTCCGCCGCGCTCACTGTCCATGTTATGCAACCGTACAGCGCCGTACTCCAAACAGACATTTAGCAACCTTTTCCGAATTACTAAATTAATTCCGACTCGTGAAATATTGCACCTAACCCTATTTTGCAATTATTGATGACATCCTAAGAGGTAGTCCCCGACCGGGCATCCGAATAGGGGACCAGTTTACGTCCCGTACAGATCCTTTAACAATCTTTTTCAAATTTCTAAATTAATCGTTCGGTAGCATAGAAGTGATTTCTTTTTATTGAAGGCGACACGACCCTGCGCTATCTTCTGCTTTATATCCCTACTACTCCTTCCGTCCTGACTTATCTGACTTCCTACATACCTAAAATAAGCCACTTCTTCTAATCTGTTGTCTCCTATCTTTACATTCGCTCTTTCCCTACTTCTTCTTCCCATACATACCAGTATGCTTTTAGTATTCAATCTAGGAATATGTAATTTACCTGTGCAAAGCATTTTTCTAATTAACCACCAAATATATTCATTCACCAAGAACCGCCTTTGAAATATTGAAAGTAAATATTGAACAGATTCAACTGCTTCACCCTGTACACTTTTATTTGTTGCAATAGGTTATTAAAATTAATTACTATTGCCAACCTATTTTAATTACAGTTTTCTAAAAAGCTAGTTAATTAAAGAAAAGTTTTAAAACAACAGCCGATTATCGATAAAGAAAATAAATTATTTCTATTCAATGATTGACTTTTGGTTTCATTTGGTTGTTAGGTGCTGCAACAAGTATAAAAATAGTGTCACTTGTAGAGATGGGCTCTACGTATATGCAATTTGCCATAATTATTTTATTAACTGGACGTGAGTAAATTTTAATTGCCTTAATGTTTTTCAAATCTAAATGGGGCAACCCTTAAGATATAGCCTATCCTATAAATAAAGGAATCGTTGAAATCGGTTTACAAACGGCGGAGAAATAGCGCGAAATGAGAGTCCCTTCTAAAGCCTGCTGAAAATTTAATATTTAATAATGATTATATCTCTTAAATGTCGCATTGGTTAAAATAAGTCAAATGAAATTAATTTTATTTATATATTTTATTAAAATTCATGCCAATGGTACAATATCAAATAC
>NW_020438940.1:316530-352018 GCF_000699045.2 Agrilus planipennis | reverse complement strand
AGGGCGTCACTGCTAAGACTGTTTATTTACTTTAATAACATAATTTCTACTAAAATAAGCAGATACAGATTTTATGAACATTTACTAATGGAATTTTAGAATTAATTATTAACAATTTTTTTTAATTGATGCAAAATTTAATAACTCCATTTTTGAAGTCTCATTAGTTTTCCTGTTAATCTTCTCATATTGTTGACAATCAGCTATCTTCATTACAAAATTTTATGGAGCGCCGTTTTGCCAGTTATTAACGTAAAAAGAATTTATTAGACCAAAAATATTGCAACAACAATTATTCACAGGAAAATTACTACCCATAAAAAAAAACTATAATTACGTTAAAGCACAATTTCAATTAAATGACTTCGATTCATAAATATAAAAAATTTAAATTGAAGTTTGTACTGCTCGGAAACAAAATTTTAAGATGATCACTTATTATTATATTACAAAGTTTCAAAGGAATGCCATTTGGTTCTTCATTTATTTTAATTAAAATTCATGGTAATAGTACAATATCAAATAATGGAAAATATAAATTATGTAGGTATAAATTACCTAAATTTCATTCCTGAATTATAAATACATAACTTTAACTCGTATAATTTTATATTTGAAGTAGAATATGCGTTACTTTATTTCATATTCAGGAATGTTTATTTTTGAATTTGCTACTTATCGTTCAACTGAGCCCATGTCATAGCTATCAACGTGGTGGGCACATGCATCCAAAGGATCATAACATTCGAGTTGGTGATCTGGGAAAACCATCAGACATGAAAGTCATTTTCAATTAAAGATACCGATTTATCAAAAGTTGAACCGACCCACAAAGCATAACTTCGCAAAGATCATTGTCAATTATGAATAAAAGCTTAAAAAACCTTTTGGATGTTACATTACCACAACATAATAAAGTTGGTAGGCGAGCAGATTCTCTAGACAACGTCAGAGGGTAGAGCAGAAGGTCCTTCTGATGAATCGTATGAAAATGAAGACAGAAAAGAGGGAAAGTTTAATTATTTACCGAATATTACTGCCCCAGCATTCGCCTAAGTGTTCCAAGGAAACCACAAAAAACTTGGTCAGAGGCAGATAGACCTGGGATCAAACCGATGTCCTCCAGAATGTTAAACAATGTTTTAAACCTCTAAGCCATGCCGCTCGTTGTCAAACTTGAATGAACTTACATTCAATAGTAAATTTCTACATTGACATGCGCCACGTCGTGTATTACGCGTTTAAAGTATTTGTTGTTCCAAGTAACAGTATTAGTTTTAGTTCAGTTCCACAAACATGTATTAACTGCTTTAGAGTTAACGCATGGTCATCACTGGGGATACAGCAAAGAAGAACAGGCAAAATGGAAAGAACACTTCAAGTCGTGTGGAGGTCATCGTCAATCTCCAATTAGTATCAATGAAGCCATTGGCAGAAAAGTTCGCGCTTTAAAACTGGGAAATTACAATGACCCATTACCAGGACCCCTAATGCTGCACAATAACGGTCATACAGGTATGGAAGACGTATTTAACCCATATCAGAATAGTGAAGTTATTTAGGTAGGGGATAATTTGTTAATATCCACACTTAAAATGGAGTCAAACTTCAACAGAAATTTTGACAAGACCAGTTGAGAATAAGTGTTTTATTCACTTTTGTATTTTCAATTTTTGAAATTGAAATACCATTTTGCAGTGGCTCTAGAAATTGCCCATCCTCAACGTAGTCAATCCGTTCCTTATGTAGCTAACGGTTTGTTGACAAAAAGATACCAATTCGAATCTCTTCATTTTCATTGGGGCGAGAAGAATGATTTGGGAGCCGAGCATATCTTACGTGGCAAGAGATATCCGATGGAAATGCATATGGTACATAGAAATAAAAATTATCCCACTATGGAAGAGGCAATGAAGCATGCCGATGGGCTAACAGTTCTTGCCTTTTTTTATAAGGTAATCAGCTGCAACTGCAATTGTATGTACTACATAGTATTCGAAAGAATTTTTCCCATAAATTTAGTATCAAACGTTAAATAAACTTTATTAATGAAAGACATGCAATTGTTAATACAACTTTTTGCATCTCTCATTCATGCAACCATTCATTTAGACAAATTTTAAGTTTCACTTAAATTTCATAATATCTCATATCGATTGAATTGTGTTTCTGTTTTTGTTTAGCTTGATGAAAATGATAACAAACAGCTAGATCAGCTGGTAAAACATCTTCCCCGTGTCTACGCTCCTCACGCAAACATAACCTTAACTGAAACGTTTGCACTAGCATCACTTATACCCTCTAGCGAGAAGAGGCGGAGTTACTTCATGTACAATGGATCTCTTACAACACCGCCGTGTTCAGAAGCTGTCACGTGGATTGTATATTCAAATCCGATGCCTGTATCGGAAGTTCAAGTAATAAAAGATATTTCTTCTGCTCTGAGTAAAAATAGAATTAACAATTTCTAAATTGACGAGAATTGAAGTGAATTCTCGAAAAGAAAAAAAAAACAGTTGCACATTAATTCTTTGGTTCAATTGTTGATCTTCTTTGACCTGTATAAACTGCAAATTTCGGCAGATTTTTTGAGATCTCCTTATCCTTTTTCAAACTATGTATCATTTGTCGTATGGATTTATTTAGTAATATTTTTTTTGTTTAGTTGAACAAATTTCGAAGCATGTTCGGCCATGACTCGCACACAAAATTGATCAACAACTTCAGATATGTACAAGACATTGGTAGCAGAGAAGTTATTGCCCGCATACCTAGACTTTAAATAAGAAACACATCATGGAACCATCAGAACCGTTTTAACCCATGAATGTACAATCAAGTGAAAATCTCTGTCGCAAAATATTACTAATGTGTCATAAAAGCTATACTTGTAGTGTATTTTATATGTAGTGTAAATAAATTGTTGATTACATGCATTTTACATTTTACAAATTGATAATTTCACTGCGGTTGTTCATAATGGAGTCAATGCATTTCCAAAAAAGTGCACCATTGAATGATGATCTCTTCCTAAGAATTCTATTTCTTAACGGAAAGTATAAAAACCCATACAGTTTCATCATCATTATCATAAGGGCGTCACTGCTAAGACTGGTTGAATACGCACCTCCACTCTTTCCTATCCTGAGCTAATCTTCGCATTTCCCTAAAACTAGAACAACCCATATCATTAACTATTTGCGAACAGTAATCTAATCTAGGTCTACATCTACTCCTCCTAATTCCCGTTTCTGCCTCTAATACAATTCTGACTGCTCCTTCATACCTGAGATGGTGTCCTACCAGTCTATCTCGCCTAGTTCTTATTGACTTCCATAGAGTCCTCTGTTTTCCTATTCTTTTTAATACCTTTTCATTTCTAACCTTCTCTATCCACGGTATCCTCATCATTCGCCTATAACACCACACCCGTACAGTGCCGTACTCCAAACATACACCTTTAAAAACCTTTTTCAAATTACTAAATTAACTCTCAATATTGCACCTATCCCTATTGCAATGATTGATGACATCCCCCGAGGTAGTTCCCGCCCGAACATCCGAATGGGGGACTAGTTTACGTCCGGGGTGTTTTACCCCAGAGGATGTCATCATTTGAGTTCAGTTTGTTTTTCTTGGGATATCGTAATGTGGTGGTTTCCCGTTACCTTCCACATTGCAGTATTGTGCATCAGAGTGCCATACCGATCCTCGCGATCTCTGTCATCCTCAGTACTGAAACAGCTGCTGCCCTCTTTGAGGGACTTGTCTTAGTTTGGTTTCTCTTTAAGAACCCTCTCCCCCCATTATGTTTGAACCTAGGGTCCGGCTCCCTAAATCATCAAAACTCGCAATCCGATCCACCCACTCTAGTTTGTACAAGAGTTTCATCAAGGTTCAAGTCCCGTCGGATCGGTAAATGGTGTGGAACGCTTCACGATTTTGCGTGTCGTCTGTATAGGCTAGTGAAAATCATATACCAGTTTAAATGCTCAGATGACGACGTATCGAATCGCTTTTACCCCTAAATGTTCATCCACAAAACGTAAGCAATTGCGGTAAAGCTATGGATTCTGCGTTTTTAATCACGTCTAAATATCAATTGCCCATGCTTTCTCCTTGACCGTAAGGACCATCGTCAGGAACTCATCTTAACGTAGAAGAACTATACTGACTTGTAGGGGGTGGTGGGTTTCTTTATAGGGTCTTATGGTCATTGAATGGTGAAACCTTGTAATTGATGAAAATGAGTTTTAATATTAATTCGAAATGGTCTGTATTCTGTCGAAACTGCCAGACGTGGATCGCGATTTCGATCTTTTTGGATCTCATCAGCGCGTCGCAGGCAGCTCCGACAGAACACAGACCAACTTTTACCTGCTGTCTTAACAGTGCGTTTTAGAAAATACTACAAATGGCGCGGTAAACGCTATCTGTGGCACGTTGCTACATTTTTTTGTTGGAGCATACGTAATCCTAAAATGTAGCATCGTGCTACACATGGCGTTTACCGCGCCATTTGTAGTATTTTCTAAAGAGTTTTAATATGTTGTGATAGCAGTAGCTTTCCCAGAATCCCACGGGCTTCTGGCACTTTTTAGCGTGGCGTGAAGGTTGATGGTGCGGGGAAAGGCTTTCGTTTAAGAAAATGGAAATTATTTGCCGGTTTCTAATTGTTGTTTTGCCAACTCTGAGTTTGCGTTCATGTTCTATGACCCGATATTTGATTAATCGTCAGGTCTCACCGATATAATCTTGGTCACAAAGATGAAGCAATAGACACTTTGACGTTGCCGAGAACCATAATCCAGACGCTTCACCCACCAGTGAAAGCTTAAGAAATTCCAGTCACGAATTATAGGCGTTCTCCTGAGAGTTTCCTCACATTTCAATTGAAAGTCTCAATTCCATGACCATCAAGTCCCGTAAGTTATTTAACAACATTAACAGAAACGTTGGATTTGTTACATTCCTTTCTTCTTTCGTCATACTTATGTACTTCTGAAACTAAATATTGATCCGTTTGTTTTAAATTTACAGACATGATTGTGTCAGAAATACACACTTAGACTTTCGGACTTCCATTCCTTTATGAATTTATTATACAGTTACAACGTTTTAACCGTATAATATCTCAAGTGGTTATCACGCAGCTAATTGTAAGTTTAAAAGTACGAGATTTATATAATTTAGTGATCATGCTGGTGTGCCGTTTCATTTCGGTTGGTTGGGTTGCTGTTCCCGAATTATTATCAACAGTGCTTCCATATGTTGTTAATTTCCACACTTGGATGGCTAAACGTTGATTGTTGTTTCTTTAAATTCACGCCGGAGCCAGTGCTCTTCCTGATGAAGAATCGCTCCCTTCTCCTAATTAACTTGGTGATTTTTTGTTCAGGCGTGCTCTGCTAAGCCGGATCCTGTAGTTTCCTCCTACTTGGGGTATGATAAATGGACTTTTATCCAAGTTTTCCAAAGGATTATTGGTTTCCCCAATGTAAAACTGACCACATTAACATAAACTCTTTGTTTTGCTTTTGTGAGATAGCCACGGTCACCAAATTAGTTTTGAGAAGGCAGGGATTCTCCATCAGGAAGAGCACTGATTTCGGCGTGAATTTATAGAAGTAGCATTCATCCAGAAACAATTAATGTTTAGCAGTCCAAGTGTGGAAATCTGCAACATATGGAAACCGTTGTTGAAAGTATCTGGATAATCACTTCACTATCTTAACGCTTTTGCTTTAAGTTTACGATTAGTTACCTGATGACAACTGGAGATATTATACGGTCGAAATGTTGTAAGAGTATAATAAATAAATAAAGAGATGAAAGTCTGAAAGGCCAAGTGTATTCCGAATTATTGATCCGTTTCGAATTCTTCACCCCGTATATTGCAATGAGTTCTTAAACTTTATAATTATTATCAACTACATTCATTATTATTATAGTTATTATGTTATTACTATAACAACTACCTACAAGTCAATTAAAAAAAAAAGTTTAAAACAAATACCTATTAACGATAAACAAAATAAACCATTATTTTTAAACAAAGACCTTTAGTTCCAGATAGTTGTCAGATGTTGATGCAAGTATGAAGGTAGTGTCACATATGAAGATGTCCTCTTTGTATATGCAAAATGTCTTTATTATCTTATTGACTGGAATATGTAAGTAAAACTGCCAGGATATACAAATACTCTGTTCATTGAATATTTATTCTAATATACTCTATGAAGTTGAAACAATTAAGCAATATGTTAGGTACAAGTTCATTTAATATTTTAAATCAATCAACCACTTCTCATTTCGTTACTTTTAGTATTGATTGTGAACAAAACAATCATTAAAATTAGAAAATTGTGTAATAAACTTTTAATTTCTGTGCATTAGATATTACGTAAGGTATGAGAAATGTTTAAAATATTCAGATTACTTGTTAGATTGGTATATTATCGTGAAAATTTATTTTAAAATAACATAAAGGTACCTAGCATAGAGCAGACATTTTATGAATATCTACAGATCATATACATAGGAATACACAGACAGAACGTACTATGTCATTTAACATGAGTAGAATAAAATTAGTTTTCGTTTAACTGAATTTCTATTATTGTTGCAAAAAAAGGCAATCTCTATGAATAAGAGAATTCCCGAATTTATTAACAACAATGTTTTAATGAAAATATTGCAGTTTATTACAAAATTGAATTAAGTACTACAGTTTTGCTAATATTTTCTATTGTTCTTATTTTCAATTTACGTTTGCGTATGTACGCTCATTGATTTCCGGATTTCCCTGAATTAACAACAAAACTCAATT
This sequence comes from Agrilus planipennis, assembly GCF_000699045.2. NCBI lineage: Eukaryota > Metazoa > Arthropoda > Insecta > Coleoptera > Buprestidae > Agrilus > Agrilus planipennis. Next base: position 345,189 of record NW_020438940.1, on the reverse strand, counting down.
TTATCCAAAATTCCACAAATACTTTTAAAAACCCTAATATTTTATCTCGAATCCGCGTATTACATTTTTCAAACGTATTTTGTGGAATTTTGCCTAGCATAGAGCAGACATTTTATGAATATCTACAGATCATGTACATAGGAATACAAAGAGAGAACGTACTATGTCTTAAGAGATGCGGCGAGTGATGACTCCAAGGAACCATAGGCGAAGGTTATACAGTGGTGCCTATATTTCAATGAAATGAAATGCTGATAATCCTAAATGTTCCGTTTCTACACGTATGCTTTAAAAGTAGGCAACATAACAAAAACGAAACTGTTTTAATAAAAAGGGGTAATTTATTATGAAAAGGTAGCCACTGAATAGTTACAGCAATTAAAGTAGTCAAAGGTTGTTCTAAACACACTCAATTAAAGCCAGTTCAATTCAAGGAAATAAATTCCAACTACAAGCTTTATTATGAAAATTGGCTATTTGACATGTGGATGGTTCATATGCCTACTTAATTTGTAGTATAAACTTCTGGCATCCCTAAATCAAGTAATCATTTAACATGAGTAGAATAAAATTAGTTTTCGTTTAACTGAATTTCTATTATTGTTGCAAAAAAAGGCAATCTCTATGAATAAGAGAATTCCCGAATTTATTAACAACAATGTTTTAATGAAAATATTGCAGTTTATTACAAAATTGAATTAAGTACTACAGTTTTGCTAATATTTTCAATTGTTCTTATTTTCAATTTACGTTTGCGTATGTACGCTCATTGATTTCCGGATTTCCCTGAATTAACAACAAAACTCAATTTTATCCAAAATTCCACAAATACTTTTAAAAACACTAATATTTTATCTCGAATCCGCGTATTACATTTTTCAAACGTATTTTGTGGAATTCTGCCCAAAATTGTACTGTTCTTTTCTTCAATTCCACAGAGATCTATTTTCTTTTTCACGTAATATACAACTTATTGTTTAATTACTAACTTTTGTTTAAGAAAGTGTTATTTAAAAGGTGTTTCAAGTACATCGCATGACCACTGGGGGTACAGCAGCGAGGAACAGGCTAAATGGAAAGACAACTACAAATCGTGCGGAGGTGATTCGCAATCTCCAATTGCAATCGATAGTTCGAAGACAGTTCCTATGAATATGTCTGCTTTAGAACTGATATACTATGATTCACCCTTACCCGGTCCCCTACAACTACATAATAATGGTCATACAGGTATCTATAAATAAACCATTAATCCAAATAGAAAGGTTGAAGCTATTATCTAAATAGTAATTCATTGCTATTCACATCAAAATAAAAACGATTTTTGTTCATGAAATCAAAAAACAACAATAAATAATAAAATCCATTTATCGCTCCTAAAAACAATTTAATGTCATTCTTGTTTTATGGGTTACAATAGAGAAAACGATAGAAAAAGGAAAGAGTGTGTACATAGGATTTATAGATTTAGAAAAAGCTTTTGACAGTGTTATATGGAGCAAGATGTTAAATATATTTAAAAATTAGATGAGTTACAGAAATAGAAGAGTGATACTTAGTTTGTATAAAGAACAACAGGCAGTCACAGAGCTGGAGCTGCAACGTCGATAAGTGAATATTAGGAAGCGAGTCAGACCTGTCACCGCTACTTCTTAATCTACACATCGAACATGCAATGAACATCATTAAACACAAATAGTACAACTGTAGGGATAGATATACAGGGGCAAAAGATCAGTATGCTTAGATTTGCAGATGATATAGCAGTATAAGCATTTAGCAAGAAGGAGTTAGAGATACCTTTAAATAAAATGAAGGCGGTATTTACAAAACAGTATTGTATGAAAATAAATAAAAGTAAAACAAAAATACTGGTTTGCAAGGGAAGAAACGGTAGAGAAACAGCACATGCAAAGATAGTAGACGAAAAATTAGAAGGATTATAAGAATCTATAGGAAGTCAGATAAGTCAGGACGGAAGTAGTAGGAATATAAAGCAGAGGATAGCGTAGGGTCGAGTAGCCTTCAATAAAAAGAAGTCACTTCTGTGCTCGCGAATGGTTAATTTAGAAATTCGAAAAATATTGTTAAAGGTGTATGTATGGAGTGCGGCGCTGTAGGGGTACGAAACATGAACGGTTAGAAGAGTTCGAAATGTGGTGTTACAAGCGAGCGATGAGGATATCGTGGATGGAGAGGGTTAGAAATGAAGGGGTATTAGAAAGAATAGGAGAACAGTGGACTCTATGGAATCCATAGGCGAGATGGGTTGGTAGGACACCTTCTCAGGTATGAAGGTACAGTCAGAAACGTATTAGGGACGGAAACGGGATTTAGGAGGGGTAGAGGTAGACCTAGATTAGATTACTTGTCGTAAATAGTTAAGGATGTGGGTTGTTCCAATTTTAGGGAAATGTGAAGATTATTACAAGATAGGAAAGAGTGGAGGTACGTGTCCAACCAGTCTTGGGCCTAACGATCTTATGATAATGAGAGATATAGGAAGATTATGAAACATCGTCAATAATAAATAAATATTAAACACAAAATAAAGCTTTTCGACAGAGCTTGGTTATAGAGTCATTTGGGAAACACAATCATGGGGTCCACACAAAACAAAACCAAAGGCGGGTAACTAACATTTCATCGTGCCCATTTGGCGTGGGTTTGAACGGTAAATTTTCGAGTTTTTTAAAAGTTTTAAAAAAACATAAAGACAAGGGAAAAGGATACGTACCTTGCTCTCAATACCACGTGCAATATTTGTTATTTCGTGCTTATATACGAGGGTGGATTGATAAGTTTCCGGCCTGACCAAGAAAAACAAGGTTTTTAAAAATTTTTTTTTTNATCATAATAACGTCGTCAGTCCTAAATACTGGTTAGACACACACCTCCTCTCTTTTCTATCCTGAGCATTTCCACAAAACGAGAACAATCCATATCCTTAATTATTTGCTCATCATCATAATAAGGTCGTTCGTCTTAAGACTGGTTGGACACGTACCGCCACTCTTTCCTATCCTGCGCATTTCCCCAAAGCTAGAAAAAAAACTCTTGGGTGTTTCATTCCCACCAGCCAGTAATGCTGGTGGGCGGGCAGTTCCTCCGGACTACGCCGGAAGGTAGGGCGGAAGGCCCTCTTCAGCCTGCTTTCAGGAATCATGAAAATGGGTGGGTGGTGGTTCGCGTGAGAAAGATGAGACGGACGAAATGAAGACAGAAGAGAATGAAAGATTATCTGTGGAATATCACTACCCCAGCATTTACCGAAGTGGTCCAAGGAAACCACAGAAAAACTTGGACCAAGGCAGACGGACCCGGAATCGAACCGGCGTCCTCCCGAATCCTAAGCAATGGTCTAAACCTCTAGGCCATGCCGCTCGGTTCCAAAGCTAGAGCAACCCATATCCTTAAATATTTACGAACTGTAATCTACTCTAGGTCTACCTCTACCTCTCCTAACTTCCGTTTCTGCATCTAATATGTCTCTGACTAGACCTTCATGCTTGAGAAGGTGTCCTACCAACCTATCTCACTTAATTCTTATTGACTTCCAGAGTCCTCTGTTCTCCTATTCTTTCTTATATCTCTTCATTTCTAACCTTCTCTATCCACGGTATCCTCATCATTCGCGGGTTACAGCACATTTCGAACACTTCTAACCTTTTCTCAAGTCATTGTTAATATTTTTAATATTTATTTGTATTTGTTAACTTGTCCCGAAAATGCAAATTTCTGTAGCCCTTTTCAGATCTCCCTATTTTTTCGTCTGCTGCTTCATCTAACACCGGAATATACTGTAATATTTTTTTTGTTTAGGTGAACAAATTTCGAAGTATGTTAACTCACGACAACCACACAAGACTGACATGTAACTTCAGATGTTTGCAAAAAATAAATACAAGATCAATTTTCTATCGCAAATCTTCCTCACAAAGGAGGAATTCCAACCCCTTCAGCCATCGAGGTTCCATTCACCTTTAAATATTCGGTTCTACATGCTCTATCTCATCATGTACTGTGCAAGTGCAAATCTCTGTAGCAGGACACTACCATGTCTTAGCTCTAAAGTGTAAAACTTTTGTAATCAGCTGTAGCTTCCTTTCTGCTTTAACAAATATATTGTAACGAATTATTTTTTAACATGTACGTCAATTGATTTGTCTTGGTATATACAGGGCGTTCCACCTAGGGCGGTTTCGTCTACAACTCTGTTATTATGCATTTAATAAAACAAATGTTTTGATAAAAGTGATCATAAAATAACAGGATACATGTGATCACCATCTAAAATGCATACAGTTTAGGTTCCGAACATGCTTTCAATGAGAAGAAATTTACTATGGAAATGCATCTGGTCCATCGAAATAAAAAATTTCTAGGTATGGAAGAAGCATTGGATCATACCGACGGGCTAACAGTTCTTGCGTTCTTTTTTCAGGTAATAAAATACATATAACTGTGAAAAAGATATTCAGCAATTCTTTAACTAATAAGTTGTAAAGAATTATCTACTGAAAATTGCCACAAATAGAAAAAAATATATTCGCATTCATTACTACGACGAGTTTTGGTCGAATAGCATGAAAGTCATAACACAAATTTCTATATGCAATCTTTCTGTGTTTGCCACAACGCGTAGTGGGCGCTTTTATGAAACCTATTATATGAATCTTGCGATGTGGATGCATTTTTAGTGACCACAACGTGTTCTGAGATAAAGAAATGGTGTTGTTAACGTAATAGGAATACATGTGATCACTTTCTAAAATGCACACGGCTCAAAAAGCGTTGTGAGTTTTCTTCATTCTTACAAAGCGTTGTGTTTGGTAAATGTCTAGATGATGGCCCCCACCCCCGAAGGGTGTGGGATCGAATGAGGGGTCTCCCCCACCACTGTACCATAAAAAGTTCGTGGCGGTCTCACCCCCATACAACGTTATGGGGGTTAGATGGGGGTGGGTGTAGGGGAGATCGAAAGAGGGAGTGGTCATCTGAGTAAAACCCCATAAAAAAATCCCGGCGGTCTCATTATGGGGTTTGAAAGTTGATTATTTTCACAATTTTCATACACTATAATTCAAATAAAATTTAATAAAAAAAATAATTTCAAGCGGGTGGAGGTGGGGGATCGAAAGAGGGTGGTCACTTGAACAAAATCCGATAACCTTACCTAGCCTAGCCTAACCTACCCTATTGACGAAGATATTTAAATAATGTTTTATATAACTTCCTCAATATTTTTATGTATTTTTCCATTAGTTTTACCTTTGAATATTGTTTAAGAATGACTATAAATATTTACATGCCTAGAAATGTATAAAAATTGGCATATATATTAACTTTGATCCCCCATAACTTTGTGGCGATATCCACCACATGTTTGAAAATTGTTTCTTTTTGTGTACATATTGTAAATACCTATCTAAAATATTTCTTTTCTGTTTTCGATTAGGGTCTATAAAAATTCCTTCCTTTCGTAAATAATTGTATCTTTCTTATCTATTTAAATAACTCTATTACTGTAAATTCCTATAATCCCTGTAACATTTCATCTTTCGTGTACTAACCGCATGACGTCGGTACCTTTCATTCCTTCCTAATTACATTTTTACAATCGGTTTCTTCGGTGGTTGACCGGCCATCAATTTCTTGGTATTTCTAATCTTAAAGTTTCCATATTTTAATGCTTCCCTAGTCGTATCTACTACCCTCTCTATTCCTTCCTTGTAGAACAGTTTTTCATTTTTCATAAAATGCCAAATCAGTTCGTCTTACGCCTTAGGCAGAACAAGTCTCTTCTCTTCTCCTTTCGTTACGCCAGTTGTTGTTAAGTTGTAAATATATGTTGTTGTTATCTAGTTTTAGTTATTCGTTTTCTCCTCAAAACCTTCTATAACGAAGTAACCCAAACAAACTACAACAACTTTTTATGGGGGTGAGACCGCCACGAACTTTTTATGGTACAGTGGTGGGGGAGACCTCCTCTTTCGATCCCCCCCATCCTCACCCCCAAGGGGTGAAGGCCATCAACTAGACCTTTACCTTGTATTTAAATAGTATGATACTCAGGACACGAATTTCACTATATCGTCTTCTCTGTATTTGCCACAACACGTTCTGAGTTGTTTTCTTGCTTCATGAGTGTTTTGGTTCCTTGAGCCTACCATTATTAGGTAAGTAAGCACATTGCTTTCAAAGAAATGGGTAGGGAACATTTAATTTTATGAAATTCTTTGAATCGCTTGCTTAAGATACATTGCTATTCCTTCAATCTAAAGTATAAGCCCACAACAAACGAAATAAGTTTAGTTGTTGTGACGCACCAGGAGTGAACAATTATTTCATCAGTCTTTAGAGTTACATTGGAACAGTCACGTCCACATTAAAATATGATTTTAATAATGACGGTTGTGTATTTGCTGTATGTGGTAAATTCTCCATAAAATCATATTTATAGAATTGTTCTTCTGCTTTTGTTTAGATTAGTGAAAAAGAAAACAAACCGCTGAATCAAATTTTGAGACATCTACCTCGAGTATACCATTCCGATGCGAGAGTTTTTTTCACTTCAACTTTTACGCTAGCATCTATTTTGCCTAAGCCTAAGAATATGAAAAGATTCTACATGTACACAGGATCTCTGACAACACCGCCGTGTTCAGAAGCTGTCACATGGATTGTATTTCCAAATCCGATGCCTGTATCAAACAAACAAGTAATAAATAATATTCCTTCTGTCTCGGCGAGAAGTAGAGAGATCTGAATTTAGGAAAAAATAACATGGTCACCAGGTTAAGGTTCGCAGATATCTAAAATGATCACCGTAGATCTCCTCAGATCTACAACTTTGTCATCACGATTTTCGAAGATTATTTTAGAACCATTAGATAAGTACTTTAGGTCACCAACAATGCACAATTACTGATATTACTCAAATCATCCTCATCATCATAATAACGTCGTCAGTCCTAAATACTGGTTAGACACACACCTCCTCTCTTTTCTATCCTGAGCATTTCCACAAAACGAGAACAATCCATATCCTTAATTATTTGCTCATCATCATAATAAGGTCGTTCGTCTTAAGACTGGTTGGACACGTACCGCCACTCTTTCCTATCCTGCGCATTTCCCCAAAGCTAGAAAAAAAACTCTTGGGTGTTTCATTCCCACCAGCCAGTAATGCTGGTGGGCGGGCAGTTCCTCCGGACTACGCCGGAAGGTAGGGCGGAAGGCCCTCTTCAGCCTGCTTTCAGGAATCATGAAAATGGGTGGGTGGTGGTTCGCGTGAGAAAGATGAGACGGACGAAATGAAGACAGAAGAGAATGAAAGATTATCTGTGGAATATCACTACCCCAGCATTTACCGAAGTGGTCCAAGGAAACCACAGAAAAACTTGGACCAAGGCAGACGGACCCGGAATCGAACCGGCGTCCTCCCGAATCCTAAGCAATGGTCTAAACCTCTAGGCCATGCCGCTCGGTTCCAAAGCTAGAGCAACCCATATCCTTAAATATTTACGAACTGTAATCTACTCTAGGTCTACCTCTACCTCTCCTAACTTCCGTTTCTGCATCTAATATGTCTCTGACTAGACCTTCATGCTTGAGAAGGTGTCCTACCAACCTATCTCACTTAATTCTTATTGACTTCCAGAGTCCTCTGTTCTCCTATTCTTTCTTATATCTCTTCATTTCTAACCTTCTCTATCCACGGTATCCTCATCATTCGCGGGTTACAGCACATTTCGAACACTTCTAACCTTTTCTCAAGTCATTGTTANAGTTTTCTTCATTGCTATAAAGCGTTGTGGTTGTATACCATTACAATCACAACACAAATTTCACCATATCATGTTTCTTTCTTTGCCGCAACGCATCATGGGCGCTTTTATAACATTTATAACACGCATTTTGCGATGTGGATGTTTTCAGTGACCACAACGTGTTTTGAGATAATGAAATGGTGTTAATAAAATAACAGGATACATGTGATCACCATCTAAAATGCATACACTTATTGAGAAAATGTGTTCAGTTGTAGTATTAAGATCAAGTTCGGCTCAGAAAGTGTCGAGAGTTTTCTTCATTGCTATAAAGCGTTGTGGTTGTATACCATTACAATCACAACACAAATTTCACCATATCATGTTTCTTTCTTTGCCGCAACGCATCATGGGCGCTTTTATAACATTTATAACACGCATTTTGCGATGTGGATGTTTTCAGTGACCACAACGTGTTTTGAGATAATGAAATGGTGTTAATAAAATAACAGGATACATGTGATCACCATCTAAAATGCATACACTTATTGAGAAAATGTGTTCAGTTGTAGTATTAAGATCAAGTTCGGCTCAGAAAGTGTCGAGAGTTTTCTTCATTGCTATAAAGCGTTGTGGTTGTATACCATTACAATCACAACACAAATTTCACCATATCATGTTTCTTTCTTTGCCGCAACGCATCATGGGCGCTTTTATAACATTTATAACACGCATTTTGCGATGTGGATGTTTTCAGTGACCACAACGTGTTTTGAGATAATGAAATGGTGTTAATAAAATAACAGGATACATGTGATCACCATCTAAAATGCATACACTTATTGAGAAAATGTGTTCAGTTGTAGTATTAAGATCAAGTTCGGCTCAGAAAGTGTCGAGAGTTTTCTTCATTGCTATAAAGCGTTGTGGTTGTATACCATTACAATCACAACACAAATTTCACCATATCATGTTTCTTTCTTTGCCGCAACGCATCATGGGCGCTTTTATAACATTTATAACACGCATTTTGCGATGTGGATGTTTTCAGTGACCACAACGTGTTTTGAGATAATGAAATGGTGTTAATAAAATAACAGGATACATGTGATCACCATCTAAAATGCATACACTTATTGAGAAAATGTGTTCAGTTGTAGTATTAAGATCAAGTTCGGCTCAGAAAGTGTCGAGAGTTTTCTTCATTGCTATAAAGCGTTGTGGTTGTATACCATTACAATCACAACACAAATTTCACCATATCATGTTTCTTTCTTTGCCGCAACGCATCATGGGCGCTTTTATAACATTTATAACACGCATTTTGCGATGTGGATGTTTTCAGTGACCACAACGTGTTTTGAGATAATGAAATGGTGTTAATAAAATAACAGGATACATGTGATCACCATCTAAAATGCATACACTTATTGAGAAAATGTGTTCAGTTGTAGTATTAAGATCAAGTTCGGCTCAGAAAGTGTCGAGAGTTTTCTTCATTGCTATAAAGCGTTGTGGTTGTATACCATTACAATCACAACACAAATTTCACCATATCATGTTTCTTTCTTTGCCGCAACGCATCATGGGCGCTTTTATAACATTTATAACACGCATTTTGCGATGTGGATGTTTTCAGTGACCACAACGTGTTTTGAGATAATGAAATGGTGTTAATAAAATAACAGGATACATGTGATCACCATCTAAAATGCATACACTTATTGAGAAAATGTGTTCAGTTGTAGTATTAAGATCAAGTTCGGCTCAGAAAGTGTCGAGAGTTTTCTTCATTGCTATAAAGCGTTGTGGTTGTATACCATTACAATCACAACACAAATTTCACCATATCATGTTTCTTTCTTTGCCGCAACGCATCATGGGCGCTTTTATAACATTTATAACACGCATTTTGCGATGTGGATGTTTTCAGTGACCACAACGTGTTTTGAGATAATGAAATGGTGTTAATAAAATAACAGGATACATGTGATCACCATCTAAAATGCATACACTTATTGAGAAAATGTGTTCAGTTGTAGTATTAAGATCAAGTTCGGCTCAGAAAGTGTCGAGAGTTTTCTTCATTGCTATAAAGCGTTGTGGTTGTATACCATTACAATCACAACACAAATTTCACCATATCATGTTTCTTTCTTTGCCGCAACGCATCATGGGCGCTTTTATAACATTTATAACACGCATTTTGCGATGTGGATGTTTTCAGTGACCACAACGTGTTTTGAGATAATGAAATGGTGTTAATAAAATAACAGGATACATGTGATCACCATCTAAAATGCATACACTTATTGAGAAAATGTGTTCAGTTGTAGTATTAAGATCAAGTTCGGCTCAGAAAGTGTCGAGAGTTTTCTTCATTGCTATAAAGCGTTGTGGTTGTATACCATTACAATCACAACACAAATTTCACCATATCATGTTTCTTTCTTTGCCGCAACGCATCATGGGCGCTTTTATAACATTTATAACACGCATTTTGCGATGTGGATGTTTTCAGTGACCACAACGTGTTTTGAGATAATGAAATGGTGTTAATAAAATAACAGGATACATGTGATCACCATCTAAAATGCATACACTTATTGAGAAAATGTGTTCAGTTGTAGTATTAAGATCAAGAGGTATAAGGGTAGTGTCACATATGAAGATGTCTTCCTTGTATATGCAAAATGTCTTTATTATCTTATTGACTGGAATAAGTAAGTAAAACTGCCAGGATATACAAATACTCTGTTCATTGAATATTTATTGTAATATACTCTATGAAGTTGAAACAATTAAGCAATATGTTAGGTACAAATTCATTTAATATTTTAAATCAATCAACCACTTCTCATTTCGTTACTTTTAGTATTGATTGTGAACAAAACAATCATTAAAATTAGAAAATTGTGTAATAAACTTTTAATTTCTGTGCATTAGATATTACGTAAGGTATGAGAAATGTTTAAAATATTCAGATTACTTGTTAGATTGGTATATTATCGTGAAAATTTATTTTAAAATAACATAAAGGTACCTAGCATAGAGCAGACATTTTATGAATATCTACAGATCATATACATAGGAATACACAGACAGAACGTACTATGTCATTTAACATGAGTAGAATAAAATTAGTTTTCGTTTAACTGAATTTCTATTATTGTTGCAAAAAAGAGGCAACCTCTATGAACTAGGAATAAGAGAATTCCCGAATTTATTAACAATAATGTTTTAATGAAAATATTGCATTTATTACAAAATTGAATTAAGTACTACAGTTTTGCTAATATTTTCCATTGTTCTTATTTTCAATTTACGTTTGCGTATGTACGCTTATTGATTTCCGGATTTCCCTGAATTAACAACAAAACTCAATTTTATCCAAAATTCCACAAATACTTTTAAAAACACTAATATTTTATCTCGAATCCGCGTATTACATTTTTCAAACGTATTTTGTGGAATTTTGCCCAAAATTGTACTGTTCTCTTCTTCAGTTCCACAGAGATCTATTTTCTTTTTCACGTAATATACAACTTATTGTTTAATTACTAACTTTTGTTTAACTATGAAAGTGTTATTTAAAAGGTGTTTCAAGTACATCGCATGACCACTGGGGGTACAGCAGGGAGGAACAGGCTAAATGGAAAGACAACTACAAATCGTGCGGAGGTGATTCGCAATCTCCAGTTGCAATCTATAGTTCGAAGAGCATTCCTATGAATATGTCTGCTTTAGAACTGATACACTATCGTGATCCCTTACCCGGTCCCCTAAAACTACATAATAATGGTCATACAGGTATCTGTTAACAAACCATTAATCCAAATAGAAAGGTTGAAGCCATTAATTAAATAGTAATTCATGATTCCACAATTTGAAATCAAAAGCAATTAACAATAAATAATAAAATCCATTTGTCGTTTCTAAAAACAATTTAAATGTCATTTCTGCTTTACGGGTAATAATAGAAAAAACGATAGAAAAAAGGAAGAGTGCGTACACAGGATTTGTTCATTCGGAAAAAGCTTTTAACAATGTTATATTATATGATAACTAAGGTGTTAAATATACTTAAAAATGTAGAGATGAGTTACAGAGATAGAAGAGTGATACTTAGTTTGTATAAAGAGCAACAGGCAGTTATTGAGCTGTATAGGAAAATTATGAAACATCGTCAATAGTTAATAAATAAATATTAAACATAAAATAAAGCTNAGTGACCACAACGTGTTTTGAGATAATGAAATGGTGTTAATAAAATAACAGGATACATGTGATCACCATCTAAAATGCATACACTTATTGAGAAAATGTGTTCAGTTGTAGTATTAAGATCAAGTTCGGCTCAGAAAGTGTCGAGAGTTTTCTTCATTGCTATAAAGCGTTGTGGTTGTATACCATTACAATCACAACACAAATTTCACCATATCATTATATGTTTACATTTTGGTTATTTGGTAAAATTTCACGATAGATTTTAACAAGAAACATAAAGACAAGGCCTTGCCCTAAATAATAAAGAACACTTTGCAGTTGTTCTGACTATTGGCCCTGAGTCACGTCACAGACGTGTTCCCTATATATTTGGAGGTATGTTGGCAGATGAATACGTCTTCGAAAGCCTTCACTTCCATTGGGGTGACGTGAACAGTTTAGGTTCCGAACATGAATTCAATGACGTGAAGTTTACTATGGAAATGCATCTGGTCCATAGAAATAAAAAATTTCAAAATATAGAAGAAGCATCGCATGATCCCAAAGGGCTAGCAGTTCTTGCTTTCTTTTTTCAGGTAATAAAATACATGTAACTGTGAAAAAGATATTCAGCAATTCTTTAACAGATGAGTTGCAGAAGAATTATCTACTGAAAATTGCCACAAATAGAAAGAAATATGTTTGAATTCATTGCTACGACTCCTTGTGGTCGAATAGCGTGATACTCATAACACAAATTTCGCTATATCATGTTTCTATATTTTCCGCAACGCATCATGGGCGCTTTTATAACATTTATAACATGCATTTTGCGATGTGGATGTTTTCAGTGACCACAACGTGTTTTGAGATAAAGAAATGGTGTTAATAAAATAACAGGATACATGTGATCACCATCTAAAATGCATACACATATTGAGAAAATGTGTTCAGTTGTAGTATTAAGATCAAGTTCGGCTCAGAAAGTGTCGAGAGTTTTCTTCATTGCTATAAAGCGTTGTGGTTGTATACCATTACAATCACAACACAAATTTCACCATATCATGTTTCTTTCTTTGCCGCAACGCATCATGGGCGCTTTTATAACATTTATAACACGCATTTTGCGATGTGGATGTTTTCAGTGACCACAACGTGTTTTGAGATAATGAAATGGTGTTAATAAAATAACAGGATACATGTGATCACCATCTAAAATGCATACACTTATTGAGAAAATGTGTTCAGTTGTAGTATTAAGATCAAGTTCGGCTCAGAAAGTGTCGAGAGTTTTCTTCATTGCTATAAAGCGTTGTGGTTGTATACCATTACAATCACAACACAAATTTCACCATATCATGTTTCTTTCTTTGCCGCAACGCATCATGGGCGCTTTTATAACATTTATAACACGCATTTTGCGATGTGGATGTTTTCAGTGACCACAACGTGTTTTGAGATAATGAAATGGTGTTAATAAAATAACAGGATACATGTGATCACCATCTAAAATGCATACACTTATTGAGAAAATGTGTTCAGTTGTAGTATTAAGATCAAGTTCGGCTCAGAAAGTGTCGAGAGTTTTCTTCATTGCTATAAAGCGTTGTGGTTGTATACCATTACAATCACAACACAAATTTCACCATATCATGTTTCTTTCTTTGCCGCAACGCATCATGGGCGCTTTTATAACATTTATAACACGCATTTTGCGATGTGGATGTTTTCAGTGACCACAACGTGTTTTGAGATAATGAAATGGTGTTAATAAAATAACAGGATACATGTGATCACCATCTAAAATGCATACACTTATTGAGAAAATGTGTTCAGTTGTAGTATTAAGATCAAGTTCGGCTCAGAAAGTGTCGAGAGTTTTCTTCATTGCTATAAAGCGTTGTGGTTGTATACCATTACAATCACAACACAAATTTCACCATATCATGTTTCTTTCTTTGCCGCAACGCATCATGGGCGCTTTTATAACATTTATAACACGCATTTTGCGATGTGGATGTTTTCAGTGACCACAACGTGTTTTGAGATAATGAAATGGTGTTAATAAAATAACAGGATACATGTGATCACCATCTAAAATGCATACACTTATTGAGAAAATGTGTTCAGTTGTAGTATTAAGATCAAGTTCGGCTCAGAAAGTGTCGAGAGTTTTCTTCATTGCTATAAAGCGTTGTGGTTGTATACCATTACAATCACAACACAAATTTCACCATATCATGTTTCTTTCTTTGCCGCAACGCATCATGGGCGCTTTTATAACATTTATAACACGCATTTTGCGATGTGGATGTTTTCAGTGACCACAACGTGTTTTGAGATAATGAAATGGTGTTAATAAAATAACAGGATACATGTGATCACCATCTAAAATGCATACACTTATTGAGAAAATGTGTTCAGTTGTAGTATTAAGATCAAGTTCGGCTCAGAAAGTGTCGAGAGTTTTCTTCATTGCCATAAAGCGTTGTGGTTGTATACCATTACAGTCACAACACAAATTTCGCCATATCATGTTTCTATATTTGCCGCAACGCATCATGGGCGCTTTTATAAGATTTATAACACGATTTTTGCGATGTGGATGTTTTTCAGTGACCACAACGTGTTCTGAGATAAAGAAATTGTGTGTTTTTTTTTATGGTGGGTTTTCTTTATTTTTACAAACCGTTGTGTTCAAATAGTATCAGGACACGAATTTCGCGATGTTGTCTTTTCTGTATTTGCCGCAACGCGTTTTGACTTGTTTTCTTGCTCCGTGAGTATTTTGGTTCATTGAGCCTTCCATTATTAGGTAAGTAAGCACATTGCTTTCAAAGAAATGGGCAGGGAACATTTACTTCTATGAAATTCTTTGAATCGCTTGCTTAAGATACTATTGCTACTGCTCCAATCTAAACCCACAACAAACAATCTAAATTTAAAATAATTCGATGAGGTCTGTATTCTGTCGAAACTACCTGACGCGGATCGCGATTTCGATCTTTTTGGATCTCATCAGCGCGTTGCAGACAGCTCCGACAGAACACAGACCAACTTTTACCTGCTGTCTTAACAGCGCGTTTTAGAAAATACCACAAATGGCGCGGTAAACGTCATCTGTAGTACGATGCAACATTTTTAGGATTACATATGCTCCAACAAAGTCCACTTGGCAGTTTCGACAGAAGACAGACCACTTCGATTATGGTAACGTGTCTATCACGTTGAGGTTAGCTACGCCGGGATTCGTTTCAACAAGTAGATATACACACAAGTGGACGATGTTGGTGCATACGTAATCCTAAAAATGTAGCATCGTACTACAGATGGCGTTCACCGCGCCATTTGAGGTACTTTCTAAAATGTAAGTTTACTTATTGTGACGCACCATGAGGGAACAATTATTTTATCAGTCTTTTAGAGTTGAACATAGTCACGTTCCCACTTAAATATGATTTCAATGATGACGGTTGTGTATTTGCTGTATGTAGTAAATTATCCATTAAATCATATTGATAGAATTCTTCTTCTCCTTTTGTTTAGCTTCGTGAAAAAGAAAATAAACCGCTGAATCACATTGTGAGACATCTGCCACGAGTATACGAATCCGATGCGAGTTTTGTTTTGAATGAAACTTTGACGCTAGCATCTATTTTGCCTAGCTTTAGGAAAATGGGCAGATTCTACATGTACCCAGGATCTCTTACAACACCGCCGTGTTCAGAAGCTGTCATGTGGGTTGTATTTTCAAATCCGATGCCTGTATCAGACGAACAAGTAATAAAAAATTTCCTTCTATCTCGGCAAGAAGTAGAGAGATCTGAATTTAGGAAAAAATAAGATGGTCACCAGGTTAAGGTTTGCGGATATCTAAAATGATCACCGTAGATCTCCTCAGATTTTGTAATCACGTTATTCAAAGATTATTTTAGAACCGTTAGATAGGTACTTCAGGTCAAGAACAATGCCCAATTACTGATATTACTCAAATAATCATCATCATCATAATAACGTCGTCAGTCCTAAGACTGGTTGGACACGCACCTCCTCTCTCAAAACTAGAACAATCCATATCCTTAACTATTTGCCAGCACTAATCTAATCTAGGTCTACNGGTCTACCTCTACCTCTCCTAACTTCCGTTTCTGCATCTAATATGTCTCTGACTAGACCTTCATGCTTGAGAAGGTGTCCTACCAACCTATCTCACTTAATTCTTATTGACTTCCAGAGTCCTCTGTTCTCCTATTCTTTCTTATATCTCTTCATTTCTAACCTTCTCTATCCACGGTATCCTCATCATTCGCGGGTTACAGCACATTTCGAACACTTCTAACCTTTTCTCAAGTCATTGTTAATATTTTTAATATTTATTTGTATTTGTTAACTTGTCCCGAAAATGCAAATTTCTGTAGCCCTTTTCAGATCTCCCTATTTTTTCGTCTGCTGCTTCATCTAACACCGGAATATACTGTAATATTTTTTTTGTTTAGGTGAACAAATTTCGAAGTATGTTAACTCACGACAACCACACAAGACTGACATGTAACTTCAGATGTTTGCAAAAAATAAATACAAGATCAATTTTCTATCGCAAATCTTCCTCACAAAGGAGGAATTCCAACCCCTTCAGCCATCGAGGTTCCATTCACCTTTAAATATTCGGTTCTACATGCTCTATCTCATCATGTACTGTGCAAGTGCAAATCTCTGTAGCAGGACACTACCATGTCTTAGCTCTAAAGTGTAAAACTTTTGTAATCAGCTGTAGCTTCCTTTCTGCTTTAACAAATATATTGTAACGAATTATTTTTTAACATGTACGTCAATTGATTTGTCTTGGTATATACAGGGCGTTCCACCTAGGGCGGTTTCGTCTACAACTCTGTTATTATGCATTTAATAAAACAAATGTTTTGATAAAAGTGATCTGAAATCATATGGTGCATATACAGGAAATATTATCAGTCACCCAGGGTGTTCCCTTCTTTCTAACTTTGTTATTTTAAATGGAACACTCGGTTTCTCAAGGCAATGTAGGCAAAATGGGTCTCATTTTTGTAATACAACCTTCACTGCCAGAGAAACTTAGTCCAGACCTTTACCGGAAGGATTCCAGCGGACACAAGTTGATAACTTCCGACAAAAATCCTTTTTACATCCCATATAATACACTTTACTTTTCCTAGAGGTTAATATTTGATATTAATTTGAAAATTCATTCTTAATTTTTACCCCCTATACATTAGCTCTAATTAATGAAGAAAAATTGATGCTGTTGTCACACCCTCGCCGGGAGTCGAACCCGGGACCTTTGGCTTCACGCACCAATAACCTGATCGCTAAGCTACGAAAGGTGACAACAACAACAACAAAAAAAAGTCGTGTTAGGTACACTATTTATAATTCAATAACGGCTAAACCAATTTCTATCCTGTGCCCATGGGTGGGTGGAGTGGTGAAGAAGAGTTGCAATGTTTAAATGGAATATAATATATTATTTGTCGTCAGATTTATTTGAAACTTGTTCTTAATGGTCTCTCACTTAATTTCTGGAAGACCTATCTCGACATTTTAAAAACTTCAACCTCCAAAGGGAGGGGGGTAAAAAGATGTTGCAATTTTTGTTTGGGATATACTTTATTTGTGTTTGAATTTACTTGAAACTTGGTTTATATGCTGTTTGATATTATTAATCAAGTGAAAAGAGGTTGCAACGTTTCCATGGGGTATATTTTATTTGTACTCGGATTTACTCGAATGTTGCTCATTGTTGAAATTAAGCAAATACGTGTTTTGACAATTTTTAAAAATTAACCATTAAGGATGAAATGTTATTGCTACGTCTGTACTTGAAATCTAAGATGGCGACATTGCATAACATTAAAACGTTGTAAGAGTGAATTGGGAGTTAAAAGGTTTTATCAAGAAACAATATTAATTTCTACGAGCGAAACCGCGGGGAATAGCTATTTTTATATTATAAACGCATTTATGGAACTGCATTAGGATTTGTTTCAAGGTGCTTCACCCCTGTTCGCATTCATTTGGTGCAATAGGTTTTTAAAATTAATTACTTTGATCTCAACCTATGTTTAATCAGAATTCTCCAATAAGCAAGTTAATTAAAAGAAGAACTACATAATTCTTTCGGTACCTACAATTTAATTATTTCAGTGTTGAGTGTACTTCCGCGTCCGCAAAAATTTACTATTTACCTCTCTATCCGTTATGACACTTCCGTTGCATCAATAGTACCTCTCATAATACTGTGAATATAGACAAACACTTCTTCAATTCCTACTTCTGACTTGATGGCCCAAAGATTTTGCTGTCAACAGTACTCACCTACTAGCTCTAGCTTATGTTTGTGTTTTTCTATAGTAGAATTGTGCAGATTATAAATCGTATTCAATAAAGTGTGCTCACATCAAAATAATGTATTTATGTAGATGACATAAAATTACAAATAATGGTAATATACAAATTTCATTTAGTTTAATAATAGTAGTTGGTAGTAACATCACACATAATAATTAACAATTCCACCTAGACTTAATGTAACGCCTTTTTAATAGTACGTAGGATTCGACCTTATCCTAATACGGACCTATTTTTGTTTTATTATAACATTCGCATTTCCTTATCACAATATCATTCACAAATACAGCACCAGCTTTTTTTTTTACTAAAAAGTACTGAGCAATGTCAAACTTCAAGCCCTTCAGTTCTGGTTTGTTGCGCGTGTGTAGAAATTAAACCATTACATTGATCAAACAATTGTTAACAAGGAAAAACTACTCATAAAGAATTGTTGCCAACAACTAAAAACAAAAATGTTAGTATTGTTTTGAGAAACGACAAACTTATGTTAAAATTATAGTGCAATAAAAATACATTTGTTAATTTAATTGAAAGTTAGCAAACAACGTGCATTCTTACGTCATTTTTGATTTCTGTTGTAATACCATTAAATTACCAAATTAAATCTGGGAGATTTTTTTTTTCACTAAATACAATTGTGTAGATACAAATAAATGGACATGTAGAATAATTTCCTCGTCTTACAAAATGCAAATAGACAATTACTGATAAACCAAAAACAAAGTTCATCATTGTCACCAACATTGTTCACAGCAGACACGTGCTTTGTCCATTTCGAATGCGCCATTTTATCTCGCGTTGACAGTACTCACATTCAAAATGGATGAAACACGTGGCCACTACGAACAGTAGTTAGTTTGGATGAGTCTCTCTTTTTGGTTTATTAATTTCTTTTACCACAATCTCATTTTCCACATTATAATGACTGGTCTGTTTTCTAGTTAATTAATTGTAATATTATAATTAAAAATCAGGAATTACTTTCATCTAAAGAAATCCTAGAAAAAGGTGCATGTTTTTGATGAGTAGTTTTCTGAAGAAATCGCGGTTAGTACAATCCTTTATGTGTATTCTTCCATTAAAAAACAAATAATTACAATATTTACAAAATATTTGGTCTCCGCATAAACATAAAATATTATACAAATCTCTTTATCACAAGACTTCCTATATTTATAAAACATGGAACAGCGCTCTTGCTCTTGAAAAAGTAAAAATATTCAAAAGTTACATAATCCTACAATTATTGCAGATCAGTTATCACATAACGAGTATAAATGAGGCAATTTGAGTAAGTATATATATGTATGTATATATAAATATATATACTAGGTGATCATTGTTTGTTGTAATTAGTCCTTAAGATTATTATTATTTATTATTATTACCTATTTGTTATATTTAAGGACAGGACGGTATGCGAAACAAACTTTTATCTTTTTATTTCACCTCTTGATTTTTGTGGACCATATTAAATAAAGAGTGGTAAAATGTAAATCATATTTATGTATGAACACCTTGTATATCTGCTACTTCTATAAATAATTGTCCAAATAGTTAACTATATGTTGTCACATTAAAATCATACTCTTAACACGGCTAGCAAACATAATATTTCAATATTATATCATTCACTATTAAGGCAATCTAAAAAGGGTGTGTTCAATTTCGCATTACAGTAATAGGCTCGCGCATGAGCATTAAATTGAACGCAACCTAAAACCTTATTTTAAAAAGAATAATGGTGCACTAACTTTCCTTTAGAAGTATTTTGTTTTCATAAAACTATTATTGTGTATAAAGGATAAGAGAGCGAACAATTTAAATGATACACATTACATACGATAATGATTAACGAATATTTTGAGGTTATGTGGACTTGCGGACATGTAGAAGTCTTAAAGGCATTTTTCTATATATATAAAATGTATATATCGCAACATACAAGTAAACTGTCAAAAGTTATACTTTAAGAAGTTAAAATAATCATACATCTGACCGTGGTAAGAGTTGAAGTGTACCATAAAAACATTTTTAATATCAATACAATTTAGATCTAAGAAATACACAGTAGCAGCGGACAGCTATAATCAGAAAAGGGTAAGTTTGGGTTACACGTGTTGTTCTTAATTTTTTATAATCTAAATAGCGATTATATAAAAGCTGTACAGACATCAGAACACCAAGAATAATAAAGACCACAACATTAATTTTGGATACACGTTTTTTTTTTAATTGTAAAAGCTGTAATTGAATAAGTCTCTGTCCCTCCTAATATCTCTTTTTACATTTCGTTATTTTTGTGCATTCCAGCAAATAAAATAAAATATTAATTGCAAATACGATTACAAGCAAATACCATTGCATATATTTCGATTTCACTTTCTGTGAAAGTGAATATTTTTTTTTAATATCATCACTATAAATTATAATAAACTTTTCGACAACTGAATTTAGGTATCAACAGTTTTTTCAATCAAGAGGTGTAAAAATTTCAAAATATTGTGGACTTATTTTAATAATTTAAAAACAAAAAAGACTATAACGACTAGTCACACAATACAAACAAAAAATAACAATATGGGGCCGACTAATCAAAAAATCCAATAAGAGTGAATACAGACTTCTAACATATTAAAAAAAAAGGATAGTAGAATGTTACGTTATAGGTGCCAACATGATTTTTTCTGAAATAGTATATAGTATCGATTTGCAAAAATATTTTGTAGAAGGAATACCTACAGTGGTTGAAATTATTTTTACAACCATTTATACATACAATAACCACTCTTTTTGAGTCTAATGTAACAGTAAACTATTATATTGCAACTATGCAGGCTACTATACTTTTAGGAACACGTTTTTTCCTTATACGCTATTAACGTATACAGTGGCCAACAAAATTATATGGCCAACAGATTTTTAACTCTTCCCTCGATAAAGGGGGTTTGACGTGAATGACCTCACATCCACGTCTTTTTCTTCCTCTCCGTTACTTGCTTTTACTTCTATCATATTACAATAGCATGAAAGAAAAGAAGAGAATGCTGCGTCCCTGTGGAAGGGTATGAGCCAATTATGTGAAGAATGTGAATTAGCAACCACGCCTCTTTACTCCCACTCTACCATTTGTATTCTATAAAAGCGCGCATTTCTGAGCGTTCAGTTCATTTGAACTGCAGTACGAATTTAATGATATTGAGGGAGGCAGTAGCAGAAAGGGGAAAAACCTGTTGTAAATAAAATGCTGTTGGTCACCATTCAATAACGGACAAAAACGAAAATATGGAAGGACTGTATTTAGGACAAACCTGATCAAACAAGACGAAAAGGCACATTCATCAAATCAGTTAAACGAAACTGAAGTTTAACGTGTCTACCTGATTATTGTAAATAGTTTTAAGATACTACTCAGCATACGTAGCTGCTTAAAAAATAAATGTTTAACATCTCGAACTGTGTGGCGAAACCGGTTATTCAGTTTGTAGTAGGTAATAGTAATAGTAGTATTTGTCGTTTGAAGTTAGGTATATAACATTCTGTAACCAACTGACGACGCTTCTAGTTCTATTATAGTTAATGTTTGTATGTATATTGTATAAGTATATAATGTATATCAACTGTTTAAAATACCTGGAATGTACATATATAAAAAATAAAATCTGTATCAACGGGCAGGGTCCGATGTTAAACATTTAGGTACCATTTTGACAACATCAAACACCTACTTTACATTTTACAAACAACTTACACGTGGAATATATATCATAAAATATGAGGTACATTCATTTGGCACAATATAACTCGCAGGTTCGATGTAAATACAATTTGTTTGTTCTTTGTTTTCGCTAATTTTTTTTTTATTTTTGTAGTCTTCTCTTTTTGCCAAAAAAATTTCTTTCAAATGTCATTTATTTATTTTGTGCTTAATCTTATACGAAGGTAGTATTATTAACCGCCAAGTGACTAGCATTCTTTCATTTTCGTTGCATGGTAACTAGAATACCCGGTATTATTCCATATTAGAACTATACAGTGTTATCATATGAATAATATAGGTATATTATATAGGTAATTATTACTGAATGTACAAGGGGGAATTCCTAAGGACGTGTTGTGACAAATGCACCTCATTGCTAATTGCATGTGTCAAAATAACGATAAGGTACGACCAGATCAACCAATTCTAAAGAGAACATTAAAATTTTTTGACCCATGCTTTTTAAATTTACTTTGTACGAAGAAATGGTAATTTTTCGAGTAGGAATCTTTATCGTTTCTCGTCTTTTAGTTTTTGGTGTGAAAAAAATTGAAGCAATATCTGACAATTAAATCCATTTAGAAAATTTAAAACAATTGCAAGACGTAAACACACACAAATTTTAATAATACTACTCATCAGTTGTTTGCTTCAGTCGATCAAACAATGGAAAAGTTTAATTTTAGTTAAATCAGAATGCAAAAGAGGATATCTAATAGTGATTTCGTTTGTAGTGTTTACGTTCCGTTCAACTTTTCCATGATACTGATTATTTAAATGCTAGTTGTGTTTTAATTTCGACCTCCAAATATTGCGGGTCACGAGATTAGGGTGACACATAATGAAAAATCCATGCCATTCGGAAACCCCCGTACATCATTAAGTTACTTGGACTTGGTAACATACACCGATGACACCCTCCTGGACATTCTATACCTTAACGGGGAGCATGAATATGCGTTGTAAGATGTTTAGACAAGTAATCGGCTCTCGCAAAACATTTTCCGCACATGTCACAATGATAAGGTCTTTCACCAGTGTGAATCCTCAGGTGTCGTGTCAGATCGCTCTTACCTCCGAACGCCCTCCCGCAAAACAGACACACGAACGGTCGCTCTCCCGTGTGCTTCCTCACATGCAACTTAAGATTCTCCTTGGACCTCACACACTTCCCACAAAAGGGACATGCAAACCTTCGTTCTCGTTGTCTATCTATGGCATCGGTTCTTAGTAGACTCATCAAGGACGTTTCGGCGTTGCTTTTAATCATACTGGAACCCCCTCCACTAGAACCACCTCCCATGCCCGAACCTATAGAGTCTACCGTATCGTCTTGGTCTGCTTCGATTTTTTCTGCGTCGGAAACCGTTCCTTCACCAGCGTCGTCGCTTAACGTTTCTTTCTTTACGACTCCGTCATGGTCACTCTCATCCACTGTTATGGTCTCGTTCGAACTCGATACTTGATCGCTACTGTTCTCCATCATCCTTTCCCTCGGTATCGTGGCTTCTGAATCACTTTTACTTTCTCCTGATACGTCCGCTCTATTACCATGGAGTCGTTCCAAAGCATGATTGAGCCGATGTTTCTTGAAGGATTTCAAATACCTGAAAAAGGCCCTTATTTACACAACCATTTGCGTTCAATTTTTTTTAATTAAAGTAACATTACCTGAACTGCATCCCACATACGTCACAAGAAAACAACTTGTCAGCTGGTAATCGTGCCCTGTGGTTCTGTTCCCTGTGCTTCACGTACGCTGAACGGTATCGGTAACTTTGACCGCATTGCTCGCAAACAAAGGGCTTGTCTACAGTACTCAATGTGCTCATGTGTTGAAGAGCTGTGTGTTGCTCCAACAGCCAAACTGATGGAAAGGCAGCCATGCACACCGAACATCTGAACATTTCATCTCCAATTAAGGCAGGATGTACAAGACCTACTTCCAAAAGAGATGAAGCTAACGTGGGAAAGGGCAGGACAAAAGGGGTTGAAGACCTGCTGCTGTGTGCACTCGACGGACGATCGAAGCTAAAGTTGCGGTCTGGATCAAGTAGATTCTGAAAAGGAAGATATATATGTACTCAGTTCGAATCTACAACCCGTTAATAGAGAGTTTAAAATCGATATGGTATGTTGTTTGTTTCTTAAAACTAAATGGAACTTACTTTCTATTTTACCTTCAACAACTGATTCAAGTCTACCTTTCTCGGTATAAAACAAGTGTACCGTATAATATTCAAACAAATAAAGCCTTAATACAGTCGAAGTTCACAAAATTGTTATATCCTTTATCCTTTCGTCCCACTGACCATCATTTGTTCATAATTTCGCTTTCACAGCCATTGTATGCGGCCATTTTGATTAAATATTGAAGGTTATCTATCAAGTCTTCGAAAGTCTGATTTATCTGATCTGGCAATTGAAAAGGACTTATCCATTAAAAACAAGGAGGTATAAGAAAGAATAGGAAAACAGGGGTCACTGTGGAAATCAATAAGAAATAGGCAAGATAGGTTGGTAGGACACCTTCTCAATCAAGAAGGGCTAGTTAGAAACATATTAGAAGCAGGAATAGGAGTTAGGAGGAATAGAGGTAGACCTCGATTAGATTATTGTTCAGCAATAATTAAGGATGTGGGATGTCCTAGTTTTAAGGAAATGCGAAGATTACCTCAGGATAGGAAAGAGTAGAGGTATATGTCGAACTAATCTTAGGACTGACGACCTTATAATGATGAGAGACATCATCGGAAAAATTAAGGACATGATGCCTGACCCTTCATCGTTTTCTTATGAGTGTTTACTTCTTAGTGAAAAGCAACCTCAGGTAATGTTTGGTTCAGATACATCACCAGAATCTGTACGCTAGCGCCAGTGAGATTTGAACCGCGGATAAATACATATTTACTGTGTTCTGACGCACCACAGTATGTGTGTGGATATCCAGGAGTGGCAAGTTTACATACACGCTTGTTTCAAACGATGGAAGCCAAAGAAGCTATATGATCATTGTTTTTATAAAGAAAATAATAAACCGACAATGGCGACATTGTCTGCTTGCGACTAACATACTTCAAATTAAGAAGGCATGGGTCAAGATGAAGTGACTGATTTTAGATATATAGAAAGTCAGATAAGTCAGGACGGAAGAAGTAGTAGGGATATAAAGCAGAGGATAACGTAGGGTCGGGTCGCCTTCAATAAAAAGAAGTTACTTCTATACATAGACGGTGGGCGCTGCGGAAAAGAAGCGTTCAAAATGTGGTGTTACAGGCGAATGATGAGGACACCGTGGATAGGGAAGGTTAGAAATGAAGAGGTATTAGAAAGACTAGAAGAACAGAGGACTCTGTGGAAGTCAATAAGAAGTAGGTGAGATAGGTTGGTAGGACACCTTCTCAGGACTGAAGGTCTAGTCTGAGACATATTACAGGCAGAAACAGGAGTTAGGAGAAGTAGAGGTAGACCTAGATTGGATTACTGTTCATAAATAGTTCAGGATGTAGGATCTTCTAGTTTTACGGAAATGCGAAGATTAGCTCAGGATAGGAAAGAGCGGAGGTGCATGTCCAACCAGTCTTAAAACTGGCGAACTTATGATGATGATGAAAGGCCTAGACGAGCCAATTATTTGAGAATATTGGTTTGATCCATGGTGATACAAGTCTGAATGTATCATGAAGTCGAGTCTAAAGTATCCCTAAAATTCTTTGCCAATTGAATTGCACAATATTGTTTATAAAATTGCTTCGTTTCTTTAATGTTTTCATGATTGATTGTAAATATTATACATATGCAATTAATTTAATAATGTTGACCTGTGTATTGGTTTTGTAACATGATCTATTGTAGCCGGTTCGGGTAAATTGCGGAACAAAATGCTTTGTATCAGAAAAAGCAAAAATCCACTGTAGCTGAGATTCAGTAAAGTCAGTAATTTTCATCTACTTTGCCTATCATGTGCTCCAAACGTATAATTTACTAAATTACCTTTTAATCTTCGTAGAAAACACGAGTCCGCCGCCTACGAACGTTAATACAAAGAACAAAAATTCTGCGGCGGTCACGCATATTCAAACAAATAAGGCACGCACATTTTATATAAAAAAAATAAATAAGGGAGATCGATTGTGAGAAAGCATATCGTATTATTCTCCTTCTTATTAATCGAAATAGGTATCTATATAAATACATTTAACGAAAATAATTTGAATGATTAATAATAATAAAGTACATAGTGTATGAACACTGCCTTACAACCTTCATACTTGACTTTATTATTTTCCTTATTTTCAAAATTAAATAGTATACTATTCAACATAAAAAGTTAGTGTGCATGTAGACATTAAGCAAACATAGGTGTAACAGGTAATTAACTGCCAATAATGGTAAAAAAATCATGAAATTCAAATTTATCGTTTTATGATATTCTATCATATGCCATTATTTAAGCAAAATTCAATAATTGTCAGTTACAAGAAGAATAGAAAACAATTCACGAAAATAGAACATTTTTAACCAAAGACAATAGAAACGTCTTCTTGAACAAAAGTAAACAAATTTTTTGCAAATATTAAAATAAATTTCGTTTTTAGCGTACCGTGAACAAACGGCAACAATGAGCCTAGCATCCTTGGTAGATAATGCAATTTTTTCTTAATTTGATACTGATGGGCTAAGCAAAAAACATGACCATGACTGTTACAGTTTTGGTCTAGCTTAATATCTCGGTCTTGGTCTTGACCTTGCGTGTTAGGTCTTGATCTTCCTCATTTAAACTGATACTTTAACTTCAAACATCGAAAAGAGATGTCAGGTGGGAATTGCAGCGGGCACTAATTAGAAAAAGGAATAACATTACACCTATTGATGTGTAACAGAAAGATATGCAGACAAGTAGAATTAGTGCATGTTGCCAGCATCGAACAAAAGTTCAACATTCTCAGGAATTTAGGAAAGCAAAGACGTCTGTTTAATGATATAATTCCAATCAGACAGTTATAAATCCGACCCTGATTTTTTACGTACCTAAGCAACCTCTAGCCGCGCACCGTTTCCTATTATTCGGTTATCTCTTTTCATATTATACTACTCACAAAGCATTTCCTAACGTATACTTCGTTTACTTTCTGTAGCGATGTGACCTTCAGTTTGACCGGTGCAAAGTAGAAAAGAACAGCACTAGACCAGAAAAGGAAGGAGACAACTCTCGGCCAAACTCTTAACCGATGAGGAACGTATAATCCGTACAGTACTGCACGGAAAAATTGACCATTCAATCCACTTCAATTGCATTGCTCAAATGTGCTGTTATTGGTACTATTTACTACTGAAAATATCAACGAGATGTTTATTTATATTTGAAGACATATTACAGACTTTAACGCTTGTTTTCGACTAGCACTACTATTCATAATTGAACAAAACTTTTGGCAGGTACTGTATCAAAAAGTATGTTTAATGAACAAGAGTCGAGAGTACAATGAGCATCTAAGACATTGGAAGGGGCACATCGCTAGAGAAAGTAAATAAAGTATAACAAGGGCGTGTTCAAAACTCAGCAAATTCTACGGTCCCAAGTGAAAACAAGAACGGAGGTACGTCTATCCTTATCAATAATTTATTGCGGACTTTACCAATTTTGATCGTACCAACTGTACTTATGGTATTCATTGATTTCTAATGGAATTCATAAGTAAAAATATGCATCTAAACAACGAACTGGTTTGGGCAGGTCAGTTCTAAAGGAAATACCTAACTTTATTTGTCATTATTGTCTACGCTACTAACTACTCATTGCACATTCACTTGCAAATAGAGCCTATTTTTAGATAATTTATACTTACGTATTAGTCTGTTCGAAATCAACTGATGGGTTGTGGTAGAACAAATATGAAGAACTGCAATATTTTAAATACGTCCAAACAACTTTTAAAATAACTTTCAGGAAAAATGTTGAAGGTTTTGGTTTGTCCACCAAACGAGAATATTATATAACGGAAACAACAACAACACAAACTAAAGATGAGGGTAAATTAAATTTATAAGTCATACGCGCTTCAGCATGTCATTATTTCAAGAAATCCAAATGTCAAACCCCAAAACATTTTGGCTTCTTCAAGAGGATTACCACGTGAAGTAAAAGAACAAATTAACCAAAAGAGTATGGGGCTTTGTACTAATTGACACTAATAAATTCGAATCCAGCATCAGAATTTGTTTAGCTCATCAAGATTTTGAAATGAATGACATAACCTTATATCCAAATTATAGTAATTTCGTTTGTGTGAGGCGAATGATGAGGATACCGTTGATAGACAATGTTAGAAATGAAGTATTAGAAAGAAAATACTACAAACGGCGCAGTAAACGCCATCTGTAGCACGATGCTAGATTTTAGGATTACGTATGCTCCAACAAGGTCCACTTGTGTGGATATCTACTTGCTGAAAACGAATCCCGGCGTAGCCAACCTCAACGTGATAGGCACGTTAGCTTAATCGAATAAAATAATTCGAAGTGGTCTGTATT
>NW_020438940.1:306146-315315 GCF_000699045.2 Agrilus planipennis | reverse complement strand
TCGTTTATTATGACTCCGCCTATATTGACCAACCGTTTAATATGAAGTAATTGTAATGTTAAGTTTGGTTTTCATATTAAATTCTCTATAGGAAAGTTTGAATTAATAATAACATTTTCGCTCATTCTTCTGACCCTTCTTATGTATATTGATATTACAATTCATCGTTCTTTTTCTTTTTCCGTTAAGAAATGTATACAATTTGTAGTTTTTCTCTCTATTAAACTAAATAACTAACCAAAATAGAAAGTTGATTATTTTCTAAGACTATGCTTTGTTTGACGCCCGCTTAGTATGACGTGTTTGTCATTTCCCTTCCATATCATTATAAGCGGATTCTACTGTACTATGACTTAAAAGGGGATTTTAGAGATAATCAAATTCCATGCAGATGAAGGCGCGGACAGCACCTATTAAAAATTATTTTTATATGCCTAGCTCCTTCGCCGAAAATTCTGAATAAAGATTTAGGGATGAAGTTGATCAAAGTCTAAAACGCAATAATACCTTTTCGTATATTTACTCGAAAATCAATAACATTGTTTTAATAATGGGACAGATGTGGAAACTACCAATTAATTAAGAAAGTAAGACATTTCATATCCAAAAAGGATAATAAGAAAACTTGTTTTTACAAACAAAATAAACGATCTACTCAGGTAGGACACAATGTCAACTAATGACTTTGTAGTAATATGTAAACATGTTGATGTTGTATATATTAATAAATAATGTATTAAATGCATATCCACTTTTAATTGATTTAAATATACTTAATCAAAATGAAGCTCAATCTCAATAAACAACAATTAAATGTACCAACAAATATACTATTTTTGTTATTAATCGCTCAATTTCTCTTGAATAGACACTTTAAACGCGGTCGAAAATGTATAGGTACAAAATAAATTTGAAACTATATAGATATTGCATTTTATTCACTTTACTATTAATTGAAACATACTGTAAGAATTATATTGTTTTGTTTAAACTTAATTTGTAATACCCAAATTTTGTGCAATTTTCAATTTAAATTATTACTTAGCTGACTTTCAAATCGAATTCAGTTCTTTCAAAAATATTTCTCCATGAAATATCCACGAGTTTTGAATTTTTCAGCGTACGTAGACGCCATACTAGTCTACGTCCGCCATTTTGATGTTTTTATAAGATGCTCCCATAGATACTTCTAGCATGAAAACCATTCAGTTGCCAAAGTCGACACATCATATGTCTCTAACTAAATCTTCCATTTAAACCTTAAACATCTACTCCTTCCTTCAGGGGTTTGATTTTGAGAAAGTCCTCCTGAATAGTTCTTTACATTACATAAGAAATTTTATTCCCAATTTTGCTATTATCAGGGATATTAGGTGAAGCTAGATATTGATAAAAATATATATAGATACGTCAATCAGTTTTTCTTTTATAAGCAATAAAACTCCATTATCTGAATCTTACTGATTCGGATTACCAACCGCGCCCAAACTATTATCGTATGTGACATTTTGGTTTGATGTTTATTTCATTGTTGATTCCTTTATATGAAACATCAAAAGACTAACGTTATCTACGTGTTCAAAATTAATTTCTTCTTTCAATACCGTTAATTATCAGAATTACTGATAGTCTGAACTCACTGCAACAGTAGTTATTAAACACCCTGTATATAACATTTTAAAATCATCTTTTTTAATTTAAATTCGTGTCTTTTTTCTTCTATTTTTGTTATAGAGAGAGATAGAGTAGGGTCCACATTAACTTATACATATAGTGCAGGTCAAAATAAATGAAAACAAATTTCAACTAGAGATGATTTGCATCATAATGGTTTACGACCTATCATATCCTTAATGGCTTCTGGCAATGGTACAAGTGCAGGAGCTTGTTGGATTACTATTCGCTATCTTTAACTTTGTCGTCAAAGTGTACAAATATTTTACAACTAAGCAACAACTAAACTTGGGTACATTCATTACAGAATTTGATTACAATCCAAAATTACAAACTATACGTTTTATATTCATATATACGTGTGTAAAATGAACAAGTTTATGTTAGAAGTTATCTAGATATAGGTATTCGATCTCTAATATATTGTTTATGCATATTGTAGATATATTGAATGTCTGTATGCATGTAATTTATATATCTACATATACTATATAAGTGGTTGATACCGTCATTATATCCGTATATTTATAATATAACGGGCAAATTAATATTTGAGGCACTTATACAAGATGAAGTGACAGTAAGGATTTCTTCTCATTATTAATTAATGTTCGTCATCAAGCTTTAACTATTATCTATGCGTCGATGCACATTACGAGCATCTACCCAAAAACTTCGACAACCCAATTTTGTTTATTTTAGACTTAAGAGCTGCTACACACATGGACTTTTTGCCGCGATGCAACAGAATGTTCGTGAAGAAATAACCGCGCTGACGCAATCCAATCGCTGCTGACTACCTTCCGTTAGCGCAGGCGCGCTTCTGTATTGGTAGCACAATTGCATTACGCTTTGACTACTCCGCTGCAGATAGCCGCAGTGTGCATTCGCTTTTAAAGTAAAAACTAACACCGTCTATTTGTCTAGTTGGCAGTTCGACGTAAAATATGCATTGTTATTGTACTTTTTCGAATCTAAGAATGATAATTCTAATTAACAACACGGATCTCTACTTTTGTTTTAAAAAATATGTAATTTTTTTTCACCATTCGTAGGTAGATGCTCGTCGTGCTCTCCATCGTCAATAGTTTTATGTGATTCGCATAATTTAACCTGGGCTAAAAAAACAAAAAATTACGCAACCACGAAAGCAATATTAAAAAAAAAAAACTTGTTTGTAATAAAAGTGACTGCAATCAAAAATTAGTTAGTAAAATATTGCAAAAGGTATATTAATTAAATGTCATCGACTTGTTCAGTGGATTCTGTAAAACAAACGAAATAAATAAACTGGTCCCGTTTAGCACTGTTATTATTATTATTTGACTTAGTATTATCTGTAAATAAAGCGCTTGTATCTATATTAAATGAGATATTGCAATAAGAAAACCGATTCCAATACAAAATCTTTCTATTATTAGATAATTATTTATTTGCCGGTGAATTCATTTGTGATTTAGCCTGTATTTTTGTTACTCTGTTATACTAATAAATTTATGTATAATACTGAGTTCAGATTTACTACAAAAAGCATCATCAACATCATTAAATTCGGAAATTTCGTCAAGGTCTTCTGAAAGCATAAGTAGTTTTCCTTATTGTTTTTAATCGTAGGTAACAATAATAAATTTAGACTTACCTGCCAATTTTGTATGATGTTGTTTCTCAACAAACTAATTCGAAAATAATACAAAACGTTTTCGACGACCTAAGTATTTAATTGCAAAACTATTTTGCTGATAGTGATTTGAGAGAATTACTGAAGAATTTCGAAAAATACCTAAAATGTCTCTCATTTAATTTTATATTAATTTTAATTACCTATATTTGTAATTAGCATTGGGTTATTAAAAGTAAAAGTGGTAACTTGGGGTGTCTCTCATTTTGGTTATTGGGCTACTGATTAAGCAGAATAAAAAGAACAAAATGGGCCCCATTTTTAGATAGTGGACAAAGGGACAAATATTGATTTGAAATTTAAGTTCGCATAGAAAACTTGGTAACCTACAAAAATTTTTTAGAAGATACATACATCAAAAAGTAGGTGAAAATTGTTATCTCCCACAATGTTCCATAATTTCTTCACGTAAAACTACAAAGATACTAGTTGATTGACCAGAAAATGTGTTCTTTACGAAATTCGTAACGTGAAAATTTTGATTTCCACAATGTGAATCTACCACTGCTTGCAATGGAATTACTTTAATTACAAGTTGATTTTGGCTTTCACAGTTGTCGTTTGAAGAAACTGGACTTTTATACTCTATCCGTTGTTTTATTGATGAGATCCCCAAGACAGATCATGCACAATCTCCAACGTTGTTGCTGACAACGTGAAGTTCATGGAGATATCCGTTGTTTATAGGAGGCGAAACGTCGAACGCTTCTAACGTCACCATGATCCATCATGAGGATTTCA
The DNA here is from genome assembly GCF_000699045.2 of Agrilus planipennis. NCBI lineage: Eukaryota > Metazoa > Arthropoda > Insecta > Coleoptera > Buprestidae > Agrilus > Agrilus planipennis. Next base: position 311,222 of record NW_020438940.1, on the reverse strand, counting down.
TCAATAAGACACGATTAGAATCCAGAAATCTAGTTTCTTCTTACTTTAATCACCTTTATTGTTTTATTTTATTCTGTAACAAAATCTTTAATAAATTGCTTTATTTACAGACCTATTTCTCTTAACTTTTCATGGAAAAAGAACTTTGTTTATGTTTCTTTACTGCAACAATTGGTGGGTGCGATTGCTTAACGTATCGCCCTTAAGTTCAGGATCTAAATATAGATATTAGTTATAAAAAAGTCAGTAACTAATGACAAAATACTTTACCAATTATGTATATTTCGCAAACTATTGTAAACATTACAGGAACATAAACATATCAAATAAACTTAACTTAGGAAAGCATAAATAAATCAAATGACAGCACTAACGATCGAAAAAACAAAAAATCGAAGAGCTCTACGATATTGATGACAAAAACAAAAAATAAAAATAAATTCGCAAATTTCAAACTCTTCTTCCCGAAATTTAATTGTTAGTTAAAACGAGAAGCAAACTTAAAACGGCTTTAATCAAAAATCTGGGAATAAATTGTTACTGTCTAGCATTTTAGTTATTTTGTATGGTAGTTGGCACTCTTGTGAATTATGACAATGAATACAGCAAGAATTTGTAACCGTTCAAATTATTCACGAAAAAGAAACAGTTTTTCAGTAATTTTATATTTGTGATTAATGATTACGATTCACTGTATTCATTGTCATGTTTTAGTTAACAAATTAAACCGGTTACTATTGCATAAAAATCTAACTGTTTGTAGTTTCTCTGTAAAATATAAAAGTTGTGGTTTCAACAGTGGCATACCACCTCAAAAAATACCATGAAATTTGTTTTAAAAGTTGACGTTTATTGAGCTAATTTGGACAAAGTGCTTCTGATATCTTTTGACGAGATACACCAGCTGTTATTTCATTTAATATATTGTATAAAGTACTATGTAAATCGACACTGGAAGTGAGTACCCTGAGCTACCATGAGAATATGGTTGTACACTGGAAATCAAATTCAAAATTGTTTATACAAAATCCTTAGTAAGATAAGTATATTTTTTTACGGTGAAGTTAGCACAGGAATTTTCGAATTTCATTAAACAATTGCAATTGCATTTTATGATAATTTTAGAAAGTATCGAAAAATCCCATGCTAAATTTTTCGACTGGACTTACATTAGGTACAGAATTACACATTTGCCCAAACTCAAAACAACCACAAGCAACTTAACATTTCAAGAAAAGGTTTTTCATCACAGGTTATCACAGAGTAAATCTGCAATTTCTAAAATTTTATCGCTATAGTACGACCTACAAAATAAAATTCCTCTATATGTAAATTGCTTAAATATTTCGGAAACCTTCTCGTTTCTGCATGTAATTCATCAGTCTCTTGTTAAAAACCATTTTCCGCTAACATCACTCCGAACATAGAAGAAGTATCCACCAGAATTTATAACCGACACCACCCAAAAACAAAAATCCTTTTTTTAATAGAAAACGACCAATGAAAAACTTTCCAATGCCACCAAAACAACTGAACTTGTAGTTCTACTGCGCAGGTGTTTGATACTTCTTCTGTTGCCTTCAATAGGCAGTTTAACAACCAATCAATCACAAAATTAAACGATCGGATGGCATATGTTAATTTTTGAAAAATAAAAAAAGGAAAAAGAACAACGAAACCTAATAACATTGTAGCACAAATATCGTAAAAACTACTACGAAATTTACGTAGGTAGTTATTATCTGTAAGTACAGGACACTAAAGATATTGTAAGTAAAACTTAATTTTTTTTCTTTAAAAGAACAATCTCACTCTTACACTGCCTTTGACATAAACAAAATAGCACCACAAATTCAACATTCCTATACCCAACTCTAGCATTATTTAAGCGACTATTCGGCAGAAACAAACCTCATGTATTTGGCAAAACCAATTATCGTACATACCCCGCCCTCTATCGAAGAACTTTGACGATAGACGAAATTTCGCGGGATATGGTGGAATTATTTCGCGCAAAATAACAAATTTTATATAAGAGTACCTATAAAGGTCAAATCTGGACAACTTAACGTTCAACAAGTGGATAATATCAAAAAGAAAAATTAATTAAAAAGCAAAATGTAAATAAACAGTTACAAGAAACGCAATGCAATGCATCGTTCCCGTTCCAAAACCGGGCCATTATTATTGAGTCGTTTACAATGTCACTGTCTCTCGTCGAAGTTCTCCATATCTCCAAAATGGGTTAAATGTTGTCGAGGTATCCGCGATATTTAGTGTAGCTTCATGTATATCGAGGCACTCCGGTAAACAATTTTACTTGAACAGCGGTATTCAGTAGCTGGAACCACAGACAATTTTCTCGAAAGTATTCTTAATGACAATCAAGAATACTTTTATTCATTCATACGTCCTAAAATCTGCCAAAATATTCCCATTTTATTATCATTTATGATCAATCAAAGTTTATTTAACTGAGAAACTTTTGAAATTGTAAGTAGTAACTATAGGAAATAGGTGTGATGTTATACAAAATTGTGAGTGATAAGTAGAAACAAAAATATGTAAAAGAAAAAGGAGGAGTCATAAGGGAGGAGCCTAAAAAACATGGCGTAGATCAGGGAAAATTTTTTAAATTCCTTACCGTACAATTTTCGAACTAGACATAAAATTCATTTCTTTGATACACATTGTTTTCTTACGTAGTTGACGTAATTTGTCCCTCATTCTAGATTGAAGTACTGCTACCAGGTGGTGTACCTGTGGCTATTTGATGGGTCCCAATAAAAAGAATATTTTTCAAATTGATAAATAAAACTGAAAGGACAAATTTTCGACAGGAAAATGAAACATCCTGTGAAAACAAAGACACGACAGCAAGAAGCAGAAAGTTATAATTAAATTATAATTCCTATCCTGAATCTGATAGAAGAAAAGTTGATGAATATGTCGAAAACAGGAATATCCTGCAGAAGTGAGAAAATATTAGGGAATATTGAATAGTTCATAATAGTGTGAATGTCATAAAAAAAAGTAATTTCCTGCAATATTGGAAATATGATATGAAATCAAAAGTACGGATGCTTCCATCTCGAAAATAGTTATCGATTTTCGTGTGGTAAATATTTTGACAGAAATCCTTTTTTGTTAATGTAACATTGATCCTCCACTGTACATAATAATGTCAAAGCATTGTCTCTGGCAATTACTTACAATATAAGATAAACAAAAACGTGTCATTCGCCGACCACTGGCTATCTTGCTTGCACAAACCACTGGATACTACTGTCGCTACTAGCTGTGGTTTTTTTTTGATGTGGAATTAATTAATANAAATGAATGACATAACCTTATATCCAAATTATAGTAATTTCGTTTGTGTGAGGCGAATGATGAGGATACCGTTGATAGACAATGTTAGAAATGAAGTATTAGAAAGAAAATACTACAAACGGCGCAGTAAACGCCATCTGTAGCACGATGCTAGATTTTAGGATTACGTATGCTCCAACAAGGTCCACTTGTGTGGATATCTACTTGCTGAAAACGAATCCGAGCGTAGCTAACCTTAACGTGAAAGGCACGTTACCATAACCGAATAGGAGAATAGAGGGCTCTATGGAAGTCAATAAGAAGTAGGCGAGATAGGTTGGTAGGACACCTTCTCAGGCATGAAGGTCTAGTTAGAGACATATTAAAGGCAGAAAAGGAAGTTAGGAGGGGTAGAGGTAGACCTATATTAGATTACTGTTCGCAAATAGTTAAGGATGTGGGCTGTTCTAGTTTTAGGGAAATGCGAAGATTAACTCAAGATAGGATAGAGATGCGTGTCCAGTCTTAGGACTGGCGACCTTATGATGATGATGATGATGATGAGATGTTTCAATCCGACTATCTAATGCTGGTGGTCGGGCAGTCCCTCTGACGTATATTGTGATGCACAACCGGAGGGTAGGGTAGAAGACCTTCTTTAACCTCCTTTTAGGGATCGTGGAAATGCAGAGCGAGAATAAAAGTGAAAAATTATCTGAGCAACTACTCAAACGTATTTTTGATATTAAAAATAAAAGTCACAATAAATTGTATAACTTATATTTCCAAAACTGTAGTTTTACAACTATGATATGCATTTTATCCTTATACGAAATTAGCATAGCAGACATAATCGCAAAAAATCGACTAAAACTCTAACAATCGTAATAAATTGTCGAATTGCTTGGGCCATTAATGTCTCGACTTTATAAAATAAACAATAAAATGGTTTATTTATTTTAAGTGGTATGTCGTCATGATAATTTCATTTCCTCGGGGTGTCGTAAAAAATCTTCGGCAAATAAAAAAAAAATAGCCATTAACGCATGTGAGGCCGTAAACCATCGCAGACAAGAGCATTAAAAATTTCCGAAGGTTATAATTATAATCGGTGTGTATGGTTCAAAATTCTTACCACGTTTAAACAAAATGAATGTTTTTCAAATGCATTTATGCAAATGAAATCCATTCTCTCAATTCCAACTTCACCCAATAGGAAAAAACTTGTTTTAAATACTCTCTTCTCTTCTTATAAACACCTACATCCTAGACATATAGTTGGGACGTTCCAAATTGGCATAGTCCATAATAAAACTGTCGCCTTTACTTTCTTCTTTCAACTTACTAACTAGAATAGGAATTTTAGGATTCAATCTCTACAGGGATGAAGAAGGGGTTCAAAGTTTGATTTATCAGTCACGACACAGTGTAACCGCTGAGTCAGGAAGCTTCTTGTAAAACGGTATCATCTACAATGGAATTCGTTTATTATGACTCCGCCTATATTGACCAACCGCTTAATATGAAGTAATTGTAGTGTTAAGTTTGGATTTCATATTAAATTCTCTGCAGGAATGTTTGGATATAATGACTCCGTTTAAAATGACATATCGTTTATTATAACTGATTCTCAAGAAATCATATCCGGCTATAGTGACCCAAATGATTAATAATAACATTTTCGCTCATTTTTCTGACCCTTCTTATGTATATTGATATTACAATTCATCGTTCTTTTTTTTTCTGATTATTGTGGGACAAGAA